>NW_017307711.1:208339-210023 GCF_000935625.1 Nanorana parkeri
TTTCTGCGATTTCGCGGGTGCGCGCAATTTTAAAGCTTGACATGTTTGGTGTCTATTTACCCGACGTGACCCGATCTTTTATATTTTACCAAAAAACTGGGTAATAATAAATGTTTCCTAACATAATGGGAAAAAAAACCTTTTTTTTTCAAAATTTTCTGTAATTTTTTCTAATTATAATAAAAAATAAAAACCCTAGTGGTGTTTAAATGCCACCAAAATAAAGCTCTATCTGTCCCCAAAAAATGGTATAAAATTAATTTCAGTACAGCGTTCCATGACGCTGTACTGAAATTGGTGGGGTTTTTTTTTCTTTTTTTTTTTTTAAACTTTTGAATCTCCCGCCGGTTCCGCCCCCCTGCGACGTGGACGCTCGCAAGGGACGGAACCCGGAATCGGCCGGAGGACACAGCGTGGCGACAAGGTAGGAGACGCGCTGTGTATTCCCGAGTGTGGCTCGGGGTTACCACTTATGGTACAGTAAATTAACCCCGAGCCATACTCGGGAATACCGCCAAGGAGGTTAAACATAAAAAAAATCACTGCACCTAGTCAAAAGTTTTGCTTTGGTACCTGTCCTCCAGGGTATTGCCCAGCTCCTTATTTACTTTGTCTGTCTTGCATATTAGCCTAGATAATGGACATTAATGGTTTATAAGATGCACTTTGTACAGTAAACCTCACAAGCTCAGAACCTTGCTTGCTCCGCTGCCCAATCCAAGCCTCACAGACACTTTGGCCTCATCACAGCAGACACCTGCCATCTCTCAGCAGCCACCATCCCTCTCACAGCAGTAACCCACACCAGTCCTCAGGGCCGGCCTATGGCCTTTAGGCGCCCTGTGCGAGAAAGCTTTACAGCGCCCCAAAGTGGTCACACCCTTTAGTGGCCACACCCCCAGTAACCACACCCATTTCCCCCAATATCCGCACCATTTAAAGACTCCAATGTTGTTAAGCCGCAAAGAAGCATATTAAAAAGTATGATAAAAATAAAACTTTTATTCAAATGTATTAAACTTGTCGGCACAATAAAAGTATTCTTATCGAATAAAACAACAGAAGGTAAACAATAAATGTCAAACTAAAATAGAGTCTATAAAAATAAAGTGTCAGGTTGTCATGCCGATCCCTTTTTTCAAGTAAGTGCATCTAGAAAAGTAAAAATAGAAAACAGAACACAAAACCCAGACTACTTGTAAAATTAATGAATTACTATATGTCCGAATATACAAAAATATATTCAGGCGCATAGTAATTTGTTTGAGACTGTGCGGCGGCAATATTGGCCACTGGCGTGTTCTGTAAATGTGTGCCACCATCTTGGAGGCAGGGAGCATGACGTTACATGACCTAAGCGGCCCCCAACACGTGCGGTGTTATATGACATCATGCCCCCCGTCTCCAGAACACGCCAGTGGCTGAATCCAAAATAGCATAAAAAAGTGTTTTATTTGATGAAACAAATGAAAACTTTTTGAGTTTTCGTTCATTTCATCTGAAATGAATTTTTAGTCTTCGCCCATGTCTAATAATACTCTTGTGTGTGTGTGTGTGAGAACGCAGGGGCCGTTTTCACTTTTTTAAAATTATTTTTTCAATTTTGTATTTTTTTTTCATACTTTTTTTATTTTTTTATTTTTTACTGTTGGGGGGGGGGGGGGGTTTTTTTATAATTTTGGGG
>NW_017307711.1:210176-210864 GCF_000935625.1 Nanorana parkeri
GACAGCAGGCAGCGCCCTCCTGCTGCGTACGAGGGAGCGCTGTCATATCGGATGGCCAGCGGTGAGGTGGAGAGAAGCCTCCCCCAAGACGAGCTGTGTTGGCCGCACGGCGCCCTTGTTGCCGGCCGGCCCTGCCAGTCCTCTACAAACTATTGGTTACAAACTATTTGTTCGGCCTCATCCTGAGTATGCAGTTCAATTTTGGTTACCAGTGCACAGGAAGGATGTCCTAGAACTAGTAAGAGTACAGTCAGGGCCGGCCCTAGGCCTTTAGGCGCCCTGTGCGAGAAAGCTTTACAGCGCCCCTCAGTGACCACACCCCTCAGTGGCCACACCCTTTAGTGGCCACACCCCCAGTAACCGCACCCATTTATCACCCATATTTTTGCTAAAATATAAAAAGATGGGGTCACGTCGGGTAAATAGACACCAAACATGTCATGCTTTAAAATTGCACGCACCCGCAAAATCGCAAAAAATTACCATGCCCAAAATTGACCATAGGTGACGCTTTAAAAGCTTTTACCGCTCATCAGTTTAGTGTTATCAGTGATTGATAGCCCTACAATTATTGCTCTCATTCGACGTTCGCGGCAATATGTAACACGTGCGGCGTAATGGGCAAAATCGTCGTCTTCACACGTATGTGCACCCGACGCCTGTTTGCATGCGTGTATGTATGGGGGGG
>NW_017307711.1:211957-217526 GCF_000935625.1 Nanorana parkeri
ATTTTTGGGGGGGAAACTTTATTGCTATCACATAGGGGGGTTAGAAAACCCCCTTATGTGATAGCAAAATATGTGACAGGTCCTCTTTATGGAGACATCAGGGGTCTCCAAGACCCCTAATGTCACCTAGGACCCCCCTGAAGAAGCTGATGAAGCAAAGATCTGCTTCATCAGCTTCTCTCCAGCATCTGAAGCTGGAGAGTGACACGAGAATGCGGAAGTGATATAATATACACCACTTCCGCATTCTGACAGCGGAGAGGGGACCGGAGGGAGCTCGTGTACCGAGCTCCCTCTGATCCCCTGTGACAGAGGCCATATGCTGGTCCCGGGCTCGCACTGGGCAAATGAGAGCCAGGGACCAGCTTGACAGGGGGAGGGGGGAAGCCGGGGAGGGCGCAATTCACGGGACCTCATACAAGCGATCCGCTGGCATCGCTGCCTGTTCTCAAATAACGGGCATTTCCCGCTCGCGAGCGCCCAGCGGTGCGCGCGAGGGAGCGTGGCTGAGCGGACGTCTAAAGACGCCCGCTCAGATCTAGAGAGCTCCTGGCTGGCCGTTTTTTTACAACGGCCGGCCGGGAAGTGGTTAAAATCATTTAATCATTTTTTTAATTTTTTATGTATTTTTTACTGTTGGGGGGGGGGGGGCTTTGGGAAATATTAGGGGTCCAAAAAGACCCCTGACATTTCCCTTTTAAAATAGAAAAGAAATTGAGGACACCAAATCCTCAATTTCTTTTTTAGCAGCCTCAGCACTCAATGAATGGGAAGCACTCAGTACAGAGGCTCCTCCCATTCATACTTACTATCAATAGTTTCTGAATGGGGAGGAGCCTCTGTACTGAGTGCTTCTCCCCATTGGTGAAATCTTGAATGAACAGGCTGCGATGTAAATCACAGCCTGTTCATTCATAACTGGGGACACATAGCACTATGTGTCCCCAGTTATTTACAAACACTGGAGTGATCAGACGATCGCTCCGGTGTTTGTCCTTCTCACACGGAGGACCGGTAAATATCACTGATATTTACCGATCCTCCGCTCAGCCACGCACAGAGCCGCTGTCATCCTGAAACTGACAGGATGACAGCGGCTCCGATCTCCTCCCCGCTCGGCCATCCTGACAGCTGCGGGCGCCGCTTCTCTCCCCCTCACCGCTCCGCCATCCTGACAGCAGGCAGCGCTCCCTCCTGCGCCCCCCCCTGAAGGGGGGGGCGGACGAGGGAGCGCTGTCATATCGGATGGCCAGCGCCCAGCGGTGAGGGGGAGAGAAGCCGCCCCCAGGACGAGCTGTGTCGGCCGCACGGCGCCCTTGTTGCCATGGCGCCCTGTGCGGCCGCACTGCTCGCACACCCCTAAGGCCGGCCCTGAGTACAGTGAAGGGCAACAAAAACAAAAGGGGTTGGAGAACCTCAGCTAACAATTACAAAGATTATGACTAAGAAGTGGCACGTTAGAGGGGATATTAAAGGAGAACTATGAGGTGAGTGATTTCCACTCATCCTCATAGTTAGAGCCGACCTGTGACAAAGAAGCTGTCACAGGTCGGCTCTATCGTTCGGAAAGTGAGCAGAAACATGTCACCGATGCGCTCACTTCCCGATCATCTCACCGCACTCAGTCAACGCTCCCCGCAGGGATTCCCGTCTATGATCCTCCAGCGCTGAGTGGAGGAACGAATGGGGTAGGGGGCAGGCACAGCTGGCTCTGCCTCTAGATAGGCAGAGCCAGCTGTCTCTCACGCAGCTGGTGAATCCAGACAGTATTGCAGCGCTCTCAGTATATCGTGGGCAATAGCTCACTATATACTGAGCTTTGGGTCACAGGAGGAAGTTAGTATATGTCCTCCCAAGACCCTGAAGAGAACGGTGGGGAAAAACACTTACCCCATAGTTCTCTTTTAATGATGTATACAAATATATTAAATGTAACTATAGTAACTGTAATAAACTGTTTACTCCAAGATCCCTGAATAAGACAGTTTGAGACTGGATGAAAGAATTGTGTCAGGGGTTCTTTACTGCTAAAGCAGTGAAGACGTGGAACTCCCTTTCTAGGTTATGGTATTAGCGGACAGTTTTAGATGTTTTCCTCAGTGATCTCAATACACAGGGATATAGGAATTTGTAGAGGCTCAAACTCACAAACGCACACATAGTTTGAATTGGGTGGACCTGTGTTTTTTTTTTTTCAACAACATCAATCATGTAAATAAATGGTTCTTGTAAAAGGATGTGCCAAAGGGATGTTTTTTTTTTTTTTTTTTCCACTGTTCTCCATGTTATATCTAGTGATGGAATTGCAGTTTTGTTCAGATTTTTTTCTTTCTGTTCCGGGTATAGAAGCCTTTTTCTGTTTAGCTTCAGGACTTTGGTTCTAAATTTTGTATGAGGGTTTTGGGATAATGCCTTTACTTAAATATTTTGGCACGTTTGGTGGCTTGTGTGTTAAAATCACTGCACTGCAGTTTTTTTCTGATGTGCTAGGATTGCTCATATGGTATGTTTGTTTTTCAGCTCTTGAGGTGGTTACTGTTTAACCTTTGAGGATCTGATGTGTAAAATGTTGTTCCTAGCAACCAATCAGTCTTTTACCTTTAACAATGTTCTTACAACAGACCCTGCTTGTGAAGCATCTCCTCATCATAATGCAGTGGCAGATATACTGCTGTGCATATGCAACCTTAAAGTTGTTTTATGCAGAAACACATCATAATTGGAAAATCACAACAACATTAGATTCCAATAGTCATTTGCTTTCATTCTACACAATTACCATACCTCTGTTAAAATTCAGAACTACTCAGTTAAAATGCTTGCATCTTTAGTGCAATGAAATAGTTAAACTTCCTCTGGGTCTTCTGCGTTGATCTCTGAATGTGCACACACTCTGCTCCCTGCCATAGTTTGATTAAACTCATATTTCCTGGGAAAGGAGCGTAAATAAGTGAACTGCTCAGCAAATTAAGAATACTTAACGTCCGCACATCTGAGCAGCCGTTACGCTGATTAAATTTTCTGTCCTTGAGGACTTTCAGGAAATTACTTTTGATCGTCAATAACACAATTAAGTAAACTACACACACATTAGCATGAATAATTGATAAGAAATTATGTATTACCACGAAATACAGATTTAATAATTCATGGCTCCTACATAGTGGCTGTGTGGTACAACAGAGCCAAAGGGCAGGGGGTAACTAGGGGAGGCTCTTGGAGGGTGTGCATATACTGTCTGTGTAAAGAAAGACATGAAAAGACACTTATGTCATGTTTTGTGATTATTTCGCCACAGCTCACTACCTGGAATATTAGGAGCCAAATATAGATGATATGCTGTTATGCTAGGCTATTTCTTAGTTATTTTTTGCTTACTTGAAAAGTGGATGAGATAACTCCTACCTCTTCCTCCCATAAGAAATACTTATTTTCATTTTTAATAGCCAGCTTTGTAGAACTATTTAATCAAATCAAGAATTTGCAGATTGTTAATATCAGTTGTCCAGTATAATAAAACATTCTGCTCAGGACTTTTGAATGTAGTTTTCTATGATTTTTGCTTGTGCCACCCATCACTGCAGAGCTCCGGGGAAGCTGGATCCCTGAGCACAAATTAAATGCTGGTCAATAATCATAGTTCTTTTTTTTTTTTACTTTAGCTCAAACTTGGTATCCTAGAATGTTAGGCAACTGTGAACAGTCTATGTAAATTTGAGAACCCCAGCAATCTGCTAGCATGTTCTTTCCTTGCAGACCTAGGTTGCTGAGAAGGGCTTTCTTTGGCACTCCTGGCTAATGTGTTTCTACTTTTGTTATCATAACATTTGCTATTTTGTTGGTGTCTCTGTCCAGTAGCTGCTTCAGCCAACTCAAAGGCTTGTTTAATGTCTTGCTTCAGTAATTTATTTAATTAATTAGGAGTATCATCAGCAGTAACTCCAAAATCCATATCAACTGGTGAGTGAGGTTATACTAAGACCATTATTCCTCATTTTCAAAGACTCAATAATGACTGGTAGAGTCCCAAGTGATTGGCGGAAGGCCACGGTAGTTCCAATATTCAAAAAGGGGCCAACCTGGGAACTATAGTCAGTCTAACATGCGTGGTTTGTAAACTGCTAGAGGGCATAATTAAGGACTATTTGGTAGAATGTGTTCAGGATAATGGGATAGTTAATGACAATCAGCATTTGGGGAATGGAGGACCAGAGCTATGAGACAAGGCTCATAAATTTAAACATGTTCACGTTGGAAGTAAGGAGATTAAGGGGGGATATGATTTTCATGTACAAGATGTTCAATGGCGACAGCAACATTGGCAAAAAACTCTTTAAGATTAACTCCGTTACAAAAACTAGAGGCCACCACCTAAAATTGGTGGAAAACAAATTCCAGCACAAGGGACGAAGGGGGTTCTTCACGGTAAGAGCGGTTAGGGTCTGGAACTCACTGCCACCGGCAGTGATTTCCGCCAGGAGTGTGGAATTGTTCAAGAAACTCTTGGATGATTTCCTGAGTGACCGTAATATACAGGGGTACTGGTAATCCTAAGAAAGAGATAATGCGCGGACCTATATGGGTTGGACTTGATGGACTTGTGTCTTTATTCAACCCCAGATACTATGTAACTATGTAACTGGAAAACAAACTTCTCTCCCAAACATTAGAAAAAAGGGTGGGTATCCTGTAGCATCATTCTCAGTGCTGTTGTAAGAATGCACAGCAATAGCTACATGTCTACTCCAATAGGTCTTCTCTTTCACTTGACAGTGTATCCAGCAATGTCCTTTCTAAACATTCAGCCTAAGAATCTGTCTG
This sequence comes from Nanorana parkeri, assembly GCF_000935625.1. Classification (NCBI taxonomy): domain Eukaryota; kingdom Metazoa; phylum Chordata; class Amphibia; order Anura; family Dicroglossidae; genus Nanorana; species Nanorana parkeri. Next base: position 216,779 of record NW_017307711.1, read on the forward strand.
AAGGTGGTAGAAGTAGAATGACTCTTTTGAACTCGCAGCAGAGTTAACAGTTCATAGACAAGCTTGCTTTAGAAGTCACATCCTTGATCTGAATTAATTCAGTATGGTAGGCCACAGTGCATGAAGAACTTCTCAACAAGTATCTTTTCTACTCTGATGGCTTTCTGATCAGTGGCGGGCCAGGGAACAATCTTGCCCTGGTGCAAGATTTTTTTTTGCCCCCCCACCCCAAAAAAAACACAAACACAGCGCTCTCTTCCCGCAACGCTCGACCGGCTGTCACTCTCTCCTCCTCGCTGGTACACAGAGCAGCGCCCAGGGGGGAGGAAAGAAAGCACGGATGCGCCGCTGTATCAGCAGAAAAATTGCACTTTCTGCATTTAGCCAAATATGCCATTTCCGGCCCATATCTTTTAGTGGCCGATATATCGGTGCAACCCTAATATTTACAGCAATGCAGAATGGCACAGGCTATAGAGGACTACACATCCCAGCAATACTTTATATAACAATAGCATTTCTGTATAAAGTACTGCTGAGATTTGTAGTCCTCTATAGAATCCCCTCTCTATACACATTGCCCCCCTCTCTATACACAGGGAGCCTCGCTGTCAGATTACACAGCGCAGCTCCTGATCTGGCTCAGCATTCTATCGCCATGGCAACCATCAGTATCCGGCGGCCGGTTGGCCCCCCATCTCTGCCGGGAGTGTCGGATGAACGGATGATCCGACACTCTCGGCTGACC
>NW_017307711.1:218249-226863 GCF_000935625.1 Nanorana parkeri
GTACCGATCTGGTGCTGGGACTGTGCTGCCCCCCCCCCAGGCCGAGGCCCTGGTGCGCCCGCACCGCCTGCACCGGCGGTAGTTCCGCCACTGTCTCTGATCATGAGTAGGAAAGGCTTGGGCATATCTGGCATAATGATCTATCACCATTAACAAACTGCTGATACCTCCTTTATCTGGTTCAGTGCATAAGAAGTCTATGCAGACATGTTCAGTAGGTCCAGCACTCTCCATTAGTGTTTCTCATCAAGCTTGCAAAGTAACAAGGTTGCAGTATGCCTGAAGCATGCTATCTTCTGGCAGACATATCTTTAGTGTCCAGCATACCTTTTGCTGATGACAAGTTGCAAACTGGCACATTGTCCTAACTTCAGGTGCAGTATTTGCTACTTACTTATCGTCCGGTTAAGAACACTTGTGAGGTCTTCTGGATAGTCCATCTATATATCCATTTTGATGTCCTGGGCAATACTTTAAACTGAAGTTATAGTTAGATAAGGAATCCACCTGTGTCTAGTAGCATCCAACTTAACAGTGGAATAGATGCATGTCAGCTCCATAGAAATAATCATGCAGTTTTTTATCATAAAGTAAACAAAATTCCAGTTTATATGCTGGGTCGTTCTTTTCTGTTGAAGATAAACTTTGGGTGATGAATGCCACTGATCTCAGCTTCCTTTGCTCGTGGTATTGCATGGGTGCGGAAATTATTATTATTATTATTATTATACAGGATTTATATAGCGCCAATAGTTTGCACAGCGCTTTACAATATAAGGAAGACATTACAGTCACAATACAATTTAAGACAAGATGGTAAGGAGGGCCCTGCCTGTGAGGGCTTACAATCTTGTATTCAGGAGTCCAACAGCTCTTTATGCTTTTTTTAGAGACCCTTGGTCTTGCTGGCTTTTTAAAAATAAGATCTTTATTTGTCCCATCAATGTTTGTGTAATTTTGCAGTAGCTGTTTGAGAGGTCTGGAGACTTTGGAGAAACCTCCAACAAACTGTCAATAGTATCCAGAGAATCCAATGAAAGAACAAAGTTTAGTGATGGTGTTTGGTCTGGCCAAAAGATGTAACAGCTTCATCTATGCTCAGATCAGTGGCCGTTCATTTAGCTGACACTACATTTCCAACATATGTCATACATGGTTTATAAAATGTAAATTTGTAGAGTGACAATTCATCATACTAAGTCTCTCTTTATGCTCTTTTAGAATCCTCCCAAAGATAATGATATCATCTAAATGGACAAGGACCTCCAGTAGATGCATGCCTCCTACAGCTTTTCATTAACCTCTGAAAATTATCAGGTGATGACAGCCATCTTCTCAGTCATTTGGGTGCATTGATAGAAGCTGCTACTTAAGTCCAACACAATGAACCACTTGCTCCCCTCCAGACATGTTAGGGCATTGTCTATCCCAAGGGTAGTGTACTGGTCAGGAACAGTTCTCTGTTTTAGAGTGTGATAGTCAACACACATTTGGATCTAGGCATTCTTCTCTCAAGCAACAACAGTTTAAGAGGGACATGGACTTCCTGATTCTCTAATTAACCCTACAACTTTTAGCTCTTCCGGGTGTTTTTTTAATTCTCCAAGTCTCATGTTACAAACTTTGGTGGCAAATACAGTTTTGGGTTCATCTACATCATGAAGCGGGAACTGGAGTGCTCTCTACATATTTTAACCTTAGATTTCAATCACAACCAGTGAATGACCCTCCCCCCTCATGGCCAATGTCTTCCTTCCTATCACTCTTCGTACGTTGTAGCGTGTAGAACTCTGGACTCAGCACTAGAGCATTTCGGAGTCAGCTGAGGTCACACATTCTTAGGACAAAATTAGTATTTGTCCCCATTAAGCTTTCAGCTCCTTTATCTTCTCTTGGCCTAGGGCATAAAGTTGCAAAGGTCTCTGTAGACCCCACAAAAGAGGAAATGCTCTGCTGTACAGTCCTATATTTTTCTCTGTCTATTAGCAGTCCCACAATTTGTGTTTCAATGTTGCACAAATTACTGTCTTTTGACCGTTAAAAATTACTTTTTGAAGTGGATGTTTCCTCTGTTTGGACTCTGTCTTTCTCTGAGCTTCTGTCTGAGCTGCTTTTTTGCTTTCTCTGCCCCACTTAGGTAAACAAGCCTCCTTCATAACTATTTATTTTAACTCCAATGCTGTTCTGTGATCGGAGCAGAGATTAGAAATCTTGGGGCCCACTACACCCTACCTGACAGGGCCCCCTTATTGTGTTACAACCACTGCTTTATGTATTTGCACATACTTTCCTGAGACTTATCTGTACTGGCAGTATGACAACCTACTGAGTTGGTGATATTCACAGATAGTGTCCAACTCGATAAGAAGACTCAAAGTAGAATCCAATGCAGTTTATTTGCTTTCCCAACTAGGGTCGAACATCGCTAGTTCATGTGTTCGCCAGACACACAAACTATAAGGGCATTCGGCGGTCTGTTCGACCGCTTCACGCCCTACAAGCCAATGCACCTTGTGCAGCCCTAATTGGCTAAAGGCTTGCACTTGACCACAGGTCAGGTGCAAGACTTTGCCCAATCAGGGCTCAGTATTCTGTAAGAGCCATGATTGGGCAAAGTCATGATGACTCTGCCCAATCATGGCTCACCTGTCAGATGACGTAAAACTACACAGTTGGTCGGAGCCAACTGTCACCGCTAGCTCCACCCAATTGTTTATGATTTGCCAGCATCTGTCAAAATGCCATTATGCGGCAGGTGTTTGTCGCGTGCGGACGGCGCTCGTCAGGGGTTGTTTTTTTGTAGTGTTATTATTTCTATTTATTTTTTATTTTTTTATCTTGTCGAGTTGTCGTCATCGTGGACAACGCTGGACGTTGTGATTGACCATGGATTACGTCGGTGGATCCATTTTTGGGTTTTTTGAAAAAAAAATAAGACTTGTCAAAAACATGTCTTTTGGTTACTACCCCTTACACATTCACAAGGGGGGCGGCATCTGGGTGCACCTTTATTAAAGGGGTACCCTGATGTGAATATGCCCCCTGCCCGCACCCCCACAACCAGCACCCCAGGGCTTGTAGGGAAGAGGCCCTTGTACCCATCGGCAAGGGGACAAGGTGTTTCTCCAGGGACAACCCTGGAAAAGCACCCTCCCAGTGCCAAGAGCATGTGGCCTGGTGTGGGAGGGAGGGGGGCGCTTGTTCATAGTTACATAGTATTTGAGGTTGAATAAAGACATATGTCCATCAAGTCCAACCTATTATGTGTATGTGTATGGTTCTACTGATGTGAGCGTATGTATAGGTATCTGTGTGTTCTCATTCTTATGAGTACTTGTACCCCTGAATATTACAGTCCCTGATGAACTCACCTCCAATCGCCTCTTTTTTAATAAATTCTTTATTTTATATTTTAAAAGCTTTGACGATGATCACAAGAAGAGAAAAACAAGGGCATAAGTAGCTTCTTTCTCCTCCACCATAACACCATCCCGCTGCGCTCCTATACCCACTCCTTGATCAGACACGTGGTAAATGCCGCCCGGGCATGTATTCCAGCACTCTGGAAGAAACCCGAAGCCCCCTTCATAAGCCAAGTCCTAGACCGTATCCATGATATATACATCATGGAAGACCTCACGAGCTCCATTAAACATACCTCTGCCTCAGTCGCTCGAACCTGGTTCCCCTGGTTGGAATACATTCGGTCCCCTGACTACCTTACCCTCAGAGAGGAGAACGCTGACCTGCTCCTGATGGGGAAACCTTATCCCATCTCCTCCCTGCCTTTCCTGTTTCCCCACACTTTTTAGGTATATGTGACCTAGTAACTACTGGCCCATTTATGCCGTATCCTTTTTTTCTTCCTTTTCCCTTACCCACACAACCTACTCATATTCACTTGCCTAACACTGTGTTTTTTTTCTTTTTTTCTTCTCTTGTTCTGGTTTGTTTTGTTGTGCACACTAAAGTTTGAAAAATGACATCTCTTATGCATGCTATTGACAGGATGTCGTTTCACTTAGGGATAGAAGTCCCTTCCCCCCCACCCCACACACACCTCCTTCGGACCCACATGACAAGGGTATATTAGAGGGATACCGTTCTTATCTGCAACACCCTTGCTTACCGTGGCCTGTCCCCCCACCACACTTACACTCCTTTGTTCCCAAATAAAACACGCCAGACCTATATGGAGTTTAAAGGCCACAGCAGCCAACTTTTCTTTAATTAAATATAAAACTTTAATACAAAAATAAAACCAAAATATTCTCTGTAAGACACAAAAAGGTAAAAAAACCACAGTGTAAACAACAGTTTTACGTCTCTCAGGTTTCCGGGTCCCTGAAGGCACATATTGTAACAAGAAAAAAGGAACACCCCCCCATACCAAATGTGTCTACGGCTTCAGATGCCTAGTACTGTGTCCCCAGCCGCAACACCACCGCCTCGGGGACGTCTCTCTGCCAACCGTAGACCCATCCAGCCTAAAGTACTTGCTCGACCCTTGAGCACCACTTAAACGGACACCCACACCTGTGATGGGTCCCCAACAAACATTTTGCATAAAAAACTGCGGTATCCCTGCTACCTTCAAGGACCCCAACCGCCACAGCGACACAAGCGTACGCCTACACTTTGGAGCCCCTCCACAGACGCAACGCTCTCTGCACTCTGTCCTGAAGACCCAGGAACCAGAGGTCCGTCCCCACAGCATTCAGGTGCACACCATCACCCCGTAGGTACTGCCCTGTTTCCACCTCCAATTCGCGGTGCCTAACCACCACCCCCCCATTTCGGGCCACAAAATGCCCCACCTCCTTGTTGACTTTGATCCTTGCCTTGTTCACTCTATCCACGGACCGAGCCATCCGCCACGCCATGCGGGCCACGACGTCCGACCACACAATGATCATGCCTGGGAAAGCTTCCAAAAGCCGTAAATAATCGTATTTCACGTTTCGAATCAGTTCTCGCATAGACCGCTGACCCAAATCATTGCTCCCAGCATGCAAAACCAATACGTCAGGCGGCCTATCCAGTTCAGTGAACCTGATGACCTCCGGAACCACCCTGCTCCACACCATGCCCGGCACCCCGATCCATCGCACGACCGCCTCACTCCGTGGCACACCCAACTGTCGGGCCATTGGGCCGCACCTCTGCCCGCCGGGCCCCCCAGAAGACATACGAGTGGCCTAATATCCACACGAGGCCCGGAGTAACACCTGAAACACAAGAGAGGAAAACAAAGCTCTACCACCCTGGCTGGTAAAACAAAACAAAACAGCCACAACAAAACACCCCCTTTCCCAGCACACTGACAAACACAGAAAACCCCACACAACAAAGGAGAAGGGAACAGTGGATGACAACAGCCACAGACTGCCTTACAACAAGTGCGGACGCACATACAGCTTGTACCTTGTGGATTCCCACCGACCAATACGCCGGACCGTGCCCTCATCCAAACCCCAACGAGCCGCCTTCGTGGCAGCACCGATGCGGAAAGAATGGGACGAGTAGTCCGACGCATTGACCCCCAGTGCCGTGAGACATTTGCGGAACACCGCAATAAATTGATACCTGGACAGCGCCGTGCCATTGCTATGAACCAACAAAGGGCCGTCCCCGTCCGGACGCACCCCCAGGAATTCGCCCACCGCCCGAATAGGACACAAAGACGAATCCGCCCCCCGAAACAGTTCTACGCGCAAACCCCTACCCAGCTGTTCGGTCTTGGACCTCCGAATCCAAATGTGCACAGACCCCTCCGCCAGAACTACCTCGCTGCGCTGCAACCCACCCTGCCCAACTTTGGAATGGCAGACCAACTCACCAATACGCAGTGCGCCAAAAAATGCCACAAAAAACGCAGCCCGAAACAGCAGTACCTCGTACGCCGACACGCAAACCGACGGCAATTCGCGCGACACAGCCGCCAGCAAATCAAAGGACACCGGGCGTCGAGAATCGGTCCGGCGCAGACCGCGCCGGAACCCCTTCAAAGCCTGCCGCACCAAGAAGGTCTTGGTCGCGTCTTGCAGTCCCATCAGCCGGAACCAGAAAGCCAGACCCGCCATCCACTTATACAGGGCCAACACCATTACCCCCGATACAAACAGGTGACAGAGAAAAAACAACACCGCAGAGGCGTAGTCCCCATCCAGAACCACCACCGTATCCAAAAAAGCCCCCCACTCCTCCCAGACCTTGGAGTAAGCCATCCACGTGGCCACACTCACAGATCTCCGAATGAAGCCAGCGAGGACTCCAGCGCAACCTTCCACAAACGTCCGGGACAAGGGACCCCGCAACGTTCCGCTGCCAGGGCCAATCTCCGAAACTCGTCCCACTGAAAACGAGACAAAGCATCTGCCAGCTTATTAACCGTACCCGGAATGTGAACCGCAAAGGTAAACACATTGAAATGCAAGCACTGTAGCACTAGAAAACGCAGCAAGCGGATTACCGGCGGAGAAGAGGCAGAGACCGAGTTAATCGCCGACACCACCCCCATGTTGTCACAATGGAAACGGACTCGACGATTACGAAACCACGGACCCCACAGGCACACCGAAAGAACCACCGGGAAAAGCTCAAGCAGCACCAGATTTTTTAACAAACCGGCCTGGGCCCATTCTGCCGGCCACGGCTCCGCACTCCACTTGCCTTGGAAGTACGCACCGTAGCCCGCCGAACCGGCCGCATCCGTAAAAAGCTCCCAGTCCACATTGTTGACCGGCTGCTCCATCCACACCGACCGCCCATTATACTCCTCCAGAAAAAATTCCCACACCTGCAGATCTTCGCGCAGGTCGCGCGTCAGCCGAATGAAATGGCTCGGGGCCGAAACCCCCGAGGTGGCAGCCGCCAACCTCCGACAGAAAATCCGCCCCATCGGCATGATCCGACACGCAAAATTCAGCTTCCCCAGCAAGGACTGGAGCTGGCGGAGCTGTATCTTGCGGCACGACGCGGCGGCCGCCACCGTCGCCCAGAGGTCCCCCAATTTGTCTTGCGGAAGACGGCACTCCATTGCCTCTTTGTCAATGGTAATTCCCAAAAAACTCAATTCCGTTGTGGGGCCCTCAGTCTTATCCCCCGCCAATGGCACCCCAAAACGCTCCGACACATGTTGGAAAGTGGCTAGCAAAAGCCCACAGATCCTCGATCCGGCCGGACCGATACAAAGGAAATCATCCAAGTAATGGATGATGGAGGATACTTGCGCCACCTCCCGAACCACCCATTCCAAAATGGAACTGAACAATTCAAAAAAGGAGCAAGAAACCTAGCAACCCATGGGCAGACACCGATCCACGAAAAACTCACCCTGCCACCGGCAGCCCAGCAAATAGAGACTCCGTGGATGCACTGGCAGGAGACGGAAAGCCGCCTCAATGTCAGCCTTCGCCAACAAAGCTCCCCGCCCATACCTCCGCACCCAGGAAAGCACTGTATCGAAAGACGTGTAGGAGACTGCGCTGCACTCCGGGTTGATAGCATCATTCACTGACCCTCCCCTGGGAAATGAAAGATGGTGAATCAACCTAAACTTCCCTGGCTCCTTCTTCGGCACCACACCCAACGGCGATACCACCATCTGAGACAGCGGCGGAGCAGAGAAGGGGCCCCCCATCCTTCCCAACTCAACTTCCTTGCGCAATTTTTCCGTCACAACCCCCGGGTGAAGCAAGGCCGACCGCAAATTCCCAGAGAAAGGAGGAATACGCACCATGTCGCAAGGGATCCGAAAACCCTCCAGTAGTCCTGCGGCTTCCACGTCTGGATACTTACTTAGGAAAGGACGCATCCTTTCCACCATCACCGGCGTCATCCCTCTTTCCAGAAGCCTCCCCGGTACGGCCCTTACCTTGCCGAAAACATCTGGAGAAGCGGTGGTTTCCCCCCCCCCACACTCCGAGCACTCATGCTTAAAACGTCAGGAACCCCCGAATTTGCAGGAACCTTTGTTAAACTGCCAGCAAACCCCCTTTTTTCGAACGGCCGATTGCCCAGAGGTAGAGGCGACACCGGCCGTCCTAAGAAAGGGCTGCCCACCTACCCGAACCGATGTCATCAATTTCATCCACAAGCTGATATCCTTGTGGTCCCAGCGAATGGAGGGGCGAACCGCCTTCCGCTGCCAGAATTGTTCATCATACCTCAACCACGCCAAACCCCCGTAAACCCTATAAGCTTCCCCGAATCGAATCCAGGTAACAAAACAGAGGAGAGCAATTTTCGGGAGCCTTTTCCCCAACCACACTCACCAGAATTGCGTATGCCTGTAACCAATTTGGGAAAGACCGCGGTATCAATCGATACCGCCGTTTTTCCTCCTCGTCCTTCTTACTTTTGTCGGGCTTCACCCTGTCCAAATTGAACTTCTCCAGAGGGAGAAGCGAGAAAATGTCCACGTACTCACCTTTCCAGATCCGCTCCCTCACTTCGGGTTTCAAATGCGCCCCCAAAGGACCCTCAAAACATACATACACTTCGCACTTCGCAGCGTCCGCCAAGCGAATGCGTTCCGCCTCAGCACCCCTCCCCCCCTTTCGCCACTACCGGCTCCGCACTCGCCGAGGGGGCCTCAGCCTGGACACCCCCC
>NW_017307711.1:227170-268333 GCF_000935625.1 Nanorana parkeri
AGGCCTGCCCGGCGTCACGTGATGGGGATTCCTCCCGGGCCGCCCGCCAGCAGAAGCCGTGGTTCTTTTTGCCGGCGGACCCGGAGGGTCCCTATTGGGGCTCCCAAAACGGCGCTGAGCCCGCAGCGCCACCTCAGGGCTGAGGCGTTTCAGCGGCCTGGACCGCCGAGCACGCTGAGGGGGGTCAACTGGGACATCAGGGCTAGGCGGAACACCAGCCAGCACCGATGTCATTTGGGCTTGGACCCAGAAAGTTCCTCCAAACCACTCATCTTGGCTAGCAATCAACAGGGAGAAATGAATTACCTTCTCCTGTTGAAATCTTCCTCAAACTGGCCTCTTCCTGTCTCCTCCCCAGGATCCCCACCCATGAAAATCCCACCCTCTCCCACTAGTCTCCAATCAGGAAGAGACCCCTCCTGCCTTGTTTTCCTCATTCCTTTATTTCCAATGTAACCCCTTATCTCAATGTCTCCCCTTCTCCCCCTGTCATGCTGTCCCTCCTCACAATTCCCTTTCTTCCTTGTGCTCCATGACTTTCTGATGCGCTCATAAGCACTTGTCCCCCTCTTGAGATACTTACGGGTCACTGACTAGCTGAGCAGGGGAAACTCCCTCCCCTTATTTTTTTCAACACTTTAAATATTTTATTTTGTTTACTTTGTCATATACATCGCAATGCATTTGGTGTATTTTCTTGATGACTGCTCGAGAGAGCAACTATTTGCTACTTATGCACTTGTTTTTCCAATCGCCTCTTGAACGATTCCATACTTTCAGCCGAAATCACAGCATATGGCAGCAAGTTCCAGACCCTGACTGATCTAACTGAGAAGAAACCCCTTCACCCCTTGTGCTGGAATTTTTTTCCCATCAATTTTAGGTGGTGGCCTCTGGTCCTTGTCATGGAGTTAGTTTTAAAGAGTTTGCTGCTAATGTTACTATCCCTGGTAAACATTTTGTACATTAGAATCATTTCCCCCCATAATCTCCTTACTTCCAATGAGAACATGTTTAAATTTAGTAGCCTGTTCTCATAGCTCAGGTCCTCCATCCCCTTTATGAGTTTGGTTGCCCTCCTCTGGACTCTTTCCAGTTCAAGGACATCCTTTCTGTTCACTGGTGCCCAAAACTGGACCGCATACTCCAGATGGGGCTGAATCAGTGATCTATAAAGTGGAGAAATCTTGTCCCTGCAAAACATTCCCCTCTTAATAGAGGACAGGACCATACTTGCTTTGTTTACTGCAGCATGACACTGCGAGCTAATATCCAGCCTGTGGTCCACGATGACCCCCAAATCTTTATCCCTTTCGGACTTCCCTAGTGGAGTTCCCATTAGTGTGTAATCCGCTTTCTTATTTTTAACCCCAAAGTGCACAACTTTACATGTATCTACATTAAACCTCATCTGCCATGTAATGTTATGTTGTCTAATTCAGTGTCTATTACCCTCCTGATTTTGGTATCATCAGCAAACACTGAAACATGGTTGTTTACCCCCTCCCCAATATCGTTAATGAATAGGTTAAACAGCATGGGGCCCAGCACAGAGCCCTATGGCACGCCGCTCATGACCCTAGCCCAATCCGGAAAGGTGCCATTTATCGATACTCTTTGTACCCGTTCCTGTAGCCAGTTTTCTATCCATGTACACACTATATCGTCTATGCCCATAGACCTCTGCTTGTGTAGTAACCGTTTATCTGGTACCGTGTCAAATGCTTTAGAAAAGTCCAAATATACCACATGCACTGGCCTCCCTCCATCCAGATCTCTACTTACCCCTTCGTAAAATGTTAGCAGGTAAGTCTGACAGGAATGGTCTTTCCTAAATCCATGCTGGTTGTCATTTACTAAGTGGTCCTTAATCATGCCCTCTAACACTTTGCAAACTACCGATGTAAGACTAACCAGTCTGTAGTTCCCCGGATGGCATCTGGACCCTTTTTTGAATATTGGAACTACCGTAGCCCTCCGCCAGTTGCTTGGCACTCTGCCAGTCATTAATAATGGTCCCGTTATAACCTGGCTTAGTTCTTTGGGTACCTTGGGGTGTAAATTATCAGGTCCTAATGCTTTGTTTGCATTGAGTAGTTTTAGTCTGTGTTGTATCTCGTTTTCTGTCATCCATTGTTGAATATTTTTAGATGAACAATGTACATTCTTATCTATATTAAACCCGTCTTTTTCCTGAGTGTATACTGATGAGAAAAAGGTATTCAGCGCCTCGGCCCTCTCCCTGTCGTTTGTGACTAACTCCCCGTTATAATCCATTATTGAGCCTATCTGCTCCTTCCTTACTCTTTTACTGTTTATGTACTTTGTAGAATTTTTTGGGATTCTTTTTACTAACTGTGACTATAGGTTTTTCACACTCAATTTTAGCTGCCCGAATTACTTTTTTACATCCTTTGTTTCATTCTCTGTAATTATTGGACGCCAATGCCACCCCCTCCATCTTATATTTTCTAAATGCCACTCTCTTGTCCTTGCTTTACCAATCTATTTATCCATAAATGCTTAGTTTTTGATCTTTTAATTTTGTTCTGCACTGGTATGCACTTGGTGATAGCCTTTTGTAGTGTGTTCTTAAAGCATTCCCACTTCTGGTCAGTATTCAGTTTGTGAAATAAGCTTTCCCATTTGGTGTCACCCACTATCTTGCGCAGCTTATCAAAGTTAGCCTTCCTGAAGTTTAGGGTTGTTTTGGAAATTTTATTAGGATGTGTTTTTAGTATATTGTAATATTGTCATCATTTCTCTCAGTGTCTGGTTTACTGTGTCACGCTCGATTGGAACGTGACCCGGATTAAATCAGCACTGAGGGTAAACCATTGGAGTAGATATCTTCCTGTGGATGTGCGAATAATGGCGGAGCAGTGTTTTCTTAGCGAGTGTGTGGACGCCAGCTAGGCCCCCTGCGCGGTGCACGGATTTATTGGCTTGGTGTGGATGCATTTGCTTTGAGAACATAGTATTATTTAAGATACATATCTGCCTTTATGAAAGGAACGTGCGTTCGTATTTCTGATGCGTCTGATCAGCGCGCTGGAAATAGTGTGGCATTGTCCTTGCAGATAAACTCACATTCATAAGAATCATAGTAACTTTATTGGGCATTGCTCACTGAGAAATGCTGGATAAAGTTCGCTCCAGTGGTAACGGGAGATTAAAGATGGCGGCGTCCATAGAAAGGCACATGGTTTCTTTGCACATGGTTTCATTGCACATGGTTTCTTTGCACACCGCTTACAAACATACACTCCCCTTTTCTATTGTCTATTCAGATGTATACATGTGTTTCATTGGCTGGCTCTGTATTATGTGGATGTATGAGGAAGTAGTGGCTGTTGTGGCCAGCACTTCCTGCGTTACCCCTATAAATAAAGGAATCTTCCCTCCAGACAGGGGGACAGCGGCTGACCGAGTCAACAGCGAGTGTCTGTGGGTTCCTTGCTGAGCACGTTCGGACAAATTATACAGGGAGAGCAGAGAGCATTTCTACAACAAAATGGCGAGTCACTGGTAGGAGCCAACAGAGTTTTCTTCGCAGCTGACCAAGAGCGGATTCGGGTTCAGAAGAACAAGGGCCGGCCATTGGGTAATGTAAAATGTATTTCAACTTTTGAAATTTTTTGTTGTTCTGAAGCCAGAATCTGCCCTCTCTGTCCGCTGCGTCAGGTAAAATTCTAATCAGCAAAAGGACCTCTTTTGCATCTGCTCTTTGTATAATTTGGGGTTTTTTGGGTTAATAATTGGTACCTGGGATAGGGGTATTGATCGGGGAGAGAGCCTATACTGCGGTCCTCTATAGGGCCCCAGCGAATACAATTTAAGCTCAGCACACACCCTACAATCTGATTGTGCAGTTTCCTTTGGATCTACCAGTGGCTGTGTGGTGGAGGGGCATGCCTGATTGGATGCAGATTGATTTTAAGTGGGGTGGTTGTGTAGTTTTGGTGGATCTGAAGTTGATTGTACATAGATTGTATAGTCATATTGTGACGTGTGTGGTGAGAGGGCTGCTGTGTTTTGTAATATAGTAAACTAAGCAACGTTAGTCTATTGTTTAGGCTGAGATTCAGTGCTGAGCGGAAATCTATTTGTTTTTGGGCTGGAAATCAGTTTAGTTTGAAATTGATGGGGTTTTTTTGCTTTTTAGGCTCTAAAGCTCAGTTATTGGTGTATTTCTTTGTGTTTTTACTGGATTTCAGAGCGACCATTTTGTTTTGGCACAAAGAACCATGCGGCCGGCGACCATTTTGTGTTCTTTTGTGTAAGACCATGCGGTCGGCCACCATCTTGTTTTTGCATTGATTTTTATATTTCGAGTATAATTATTGGGTTTTAGCATTAGAAGGTAGGTTTTAGTACTATTGTTGCAGTTTTGAACTAAATTCCGTTTTTGTGGTATTTGTTTTGATGTTGCAGGCTTTAACAAGGAATTCAGTTTTATGTGGAGCTGGTTCACTTTTAACTGAGTTTTGGTGTCTATTGAAAGCGATTTGGTTGTTTTTGCATTAAATGTCTGTTCTTTCAGGGGAGTTATTTTGTCTTTTTGTAACTTTTCTCTGTTTTTGTGTAACTTTTATTTTTATTTTTTCTGTTTTTGGTGGAGTTCGTTGAGTGTAATTAGTCCATTGTTACATTGGATTTATTTTTCGGGTGGAATCATTTTTGGTTTTGTGCTCATTTGCAGGTGCTTGGTGGAGATATCACTTTCTGTGCGGGTTTCAGGGGGAGACATTGTACATCCTGGGAGTAGACGGTAACACGGCATCCCCATGTAATGATCTATTTAAATAGGAAGATGGAACTCAGCTGCGGAGACATGTTAACACTCACGTGCTCTAGCCCAGGAGTACATGATGGCAAGGGTTAATATTGCCAAGCAAGCTTAGTGCATCATTGGTCTATCTTCCAACCTAACTAAGCTTGCTACACCTAAAGTAACTTCACACAACAATGCCTGTCTTTGGTAATTATGTTCTATTCACATAACCCCAATACGTTGGTATCCCAATCAGTTATATAGAAATGAACCTGTTTCTTGGTGTAACTTTATATGTTCACTTCACATATGTTAAGTACGTAATATCACAGTTCATCAAGCAGGTATGTAACAAGTCATCCATAGAATTAGTATAGTCTCAGTAGTGAAGGCAAGATCTTTAGTCACCAGCAGAGGGCAGGCTCCCGTTATCTTCAATGCAACAATACATACGAGTCCCAGAAACTGCGTCCTCCCAGGAGTCCTCCTGGGGTCCGTAAGACTTCCACCGTAGAAGATACTGCAGCCTATTCCTGAATTTCCTTAAGTCAAGGATGTCCTCTATCTCGTACTCCTCCTGGCCATCCACCGTGACAGGAGCTGCTGGTTGAGGCATGCGATCCGGGAACGGATCGGCAACGTGTGGTTTCAGTAGCGAAACATGAAACGTGGGGTGTATCCTGAGATCAGGAGGCAAGGTGAGACGGACTGCATTCTGATTTATGACTGAGGAGACAGGGAATGGACCGATGAATAGAGTACTAAATTTCCTAGAGGGGGTCCTCAGATTTAAGTTACGGGTGGAGAGCCACACCAGATCCCCCACCTTGTACTGAGGCGCTGGCCTGCGTTGACAGTCATAGAAGTATTTTTGACGCCTTTGGGCTTTTTCGATGTTACTTCTCAGGAGGGCACTTGTTGCCAGGAGGCGCTGAAAATAATGCTCAGTAGCAGGGTTATTAGACGGGAGTGCCTGAGGTAGGAGGAAGGACGGGTGAAAGCCATAGTTGGAATAAAAGGGTGTCTGCCCCGTGGTGGCACTCCTCGAGTTGTTGTAAGAAAATTCAGCCATGGGCAGAAGCGAGAGCCAATTGTCCTGCAGATGAAAACAGTAGCAGCGCAGGTACTGCTCGAGACAGCGGTTAATCCTCTCCGTTTGACCGTTCGTCTGGGGATGGTGCGCACTAGACAGCCGCTGTTCAATCTCGAGCCTGGAGCAGAGCGCCTTCCAGAATTTTGATATGAACTGGGAGCCTCTATCGGAGATGAGGGTCTTAGGGACCCCATGGAGCTTGATGACATGAGCGATGAGGGCATCTGTCATCTCAGAAGAGGTGGGTAATTTCTTCAGGGGAATGAAGTGAGCCATCTTAGTTAACAGATCCACAGCCACCAGTATGGTGTTATGAGCGGCAGAATGCTGGAGGTCCACGATGAAGTCCATGGACACCATCTGCCATGGGTTTTCCGGAATGGGGAGACTCATCAAGAGACCGTAGGGGGGCCGAACCACATGTTTGGCACGGGCACAGGTGTCACATGAGGACACGTAACTCTGGACTGTCTCCTTCATGTGTGGCCACCAAAAGTGTCGACTGAGCAATTCAAGAGTCCTTGTAATTCCGGGATGTCCGGCTAAGGGGTTATCATGACAGACTTTCAGGAACCGCTGTTGTAGGGCAGGCGGTACGTAGAGTCTGTTTCCCTTGTACCAGAACCCTTCGCTATCCTTTTGTACCTCGGGGAGGTTCGGTTCGGTTGCTAGGGCCTCTTTCAACTGGTCCTTCAGGGAGAAAGTGGCGTTGAGAAACTTTTCCTGAGGGATGATGTGAGTCTGTGGAGGAGCCGAGTTAAGCGTCTCATCCTTCCGAGAGAGAGAATCCGCCTTCCCATTTCTAGCTTCCGGCCTGTAGGTGATGAAAAAATTGAAGCGTTCGAAGAAAAATGCCCAGCGAACCTGTCTTGCGGACAGGGTCTTGCTTTTCTGAATGTACTGGAGGTTTTGGTGATCTGTGTAGATGAGGATTGGATGAAGGGAACCCTCTAAGAGATGCCTCCAGTTTTCCAGGGCAGCCTTGATGGCTAAGAGCTCTTTTTCCCCTATGGGGTAGTTGATCTCTGCGGGTGTTAATGATCGAGAGTAGAACGCTACAGGGTGTAGAGGAAGAAGCACAGATTCCTTCTGGGATAGGATAGCCCCAATGGCCAATTGAGAGGCGTCGACCTCCAAAACGTACTGCATCTGGGGATCAGGGAGTCTTAGGATAGGAGCTTTGGTGAATTGGTCCTTCAGATCCTCGAAAGCTGTTTGAGCCTGAGGACTCCAGAGGAACCGAGTAGTCGTCCTCCTCAGTTGTGTCAGGGGTTTAGCGAGAGCCGAGAACCCACGTGTAAACTTCCGATAGAAGTTCGCAAACCCCAGAAAGCGTTGCACGGCTTTCCGAGTGCGAGGAGTAGGCCAGTTAAACACTGCGTTGATCTTCTCCGAATCCATCTGGATCCCTTCAGGGGAGACTATGTAACCAAGGAAACGTATAGAAGAGACTTCAAAAGTACATTTCTCTAGCTTGGCATAGAGATCATGGATTCTGAGCCTGGCTAGCACCCACCGAACATGTTTACGGTGTTCTGCGAGATTGTTTGAGTAGATCAAAATGTCGTCTAAATACACCACCACGCACACGTCCAATAGATCCCGGAATATGTCATTTATGAAGAATTGGAACGTGGCTGGGGCATTACAGAGACTGGACGGCATCACTAAGTACTCGTACAGACCATACCTAGTTCGGAAAGCTGTTTTCCACTCATCTCCGGCTCTAATTCGAATCAGGTTGTAAGCCCCCTTCAAATCCAGCTTAGTGAAGATTGCGGCCAACTGGAGTCTCTCCAGTAGTTCAGGAATGAGGGGGAGAGGGTACCGATTCTTAATGGTGACCCGATTCAGCTCTCTGTAGTCGATGATGGGACGTAAAGAGAGATCTTTGTTCCTCACAAAGAACATTCCGGAGGCAGCAGTTGATGAGGAGGGCCTGATGAACCCCTTTCTCAAGTTGTCGGCAAGGTAGGTCTTAAGGTGGGATAACTCGGGTTCCGAGAGGGGGTAGATCCTCCCTGAGGATATTTTGCAGTTTGGTAGTAAGTCTATGGGACAGTTGTAGGGTCTATGCGGAGGGAGCGACTCGGCATTTTTTTGTGCTGAATACGTCTGAGAAGTCCTGGTAAGGCAAGGGTACCGACCTTGTCGTCTCTACGCGAGGTTCATTTAGTGACATTATGGGCACAGATATCCTATAAGGTGTCTTGACAAAACCGGGAATTAAGAGCAAGGGAAAGAGTGTCCCATCCAAAAGAGGGTTGGTGTTAGCGCAACCACTGTAGTCCTAGGACTACAGGGAAATGCGGCAAGGAACCACGTTGAATGTAATGCATTCGACGTGATCCCCTTGGATCACCATCAAGAGTGGCTGAGTCTGATGTGTGATGGGACCAGACGCGAGTGTACTGCCGTCAATAACATGCACTGACACCCTGTTTGGTTTTTTGATTATGGGTATTTTATTTGTTTTCACGACAGCTTCATCAAGGAAGTTCCCGCAGGCTCCAGTATCGATCATGGCCTTAAGTTGTATTCTTTGCTGATCCCACTGTAAAAGTAAATCAAGTTCACAGTGGTTAGTCATTTTGGGGGGTAGTAGAGAAAAGTCTGAAAGAGGGCCTCAACTCACCCGAGGGTTTCCGTTTCAGCTGGGGACAACCATCAACTGTATGTTCGGGTCCCGCACAGTACATACAGAGGCGAAGGATACGCCTGCGGTTTCGCTCTTCCTGGGAGAGGGGACCGCGGAGTGCGCCGATCTCCATGGGGGTCACTGGTTCACTGGTTGTGGTTCGTTGGGGAGAATAGGATAACCCCGTGGACCGCTCAGACCTTCTCTCACGCATGCGTCGATCAATTGAAATGGAAAGCTTTATGAGAGATTTGAGTGTTGTGGGCAGCTCTGCATGAGGTAGTTCATCTTTGAGGGTTTCCGACAACCCGAGTCTAAACTGGTTACGAAGACTAACATCATTCCACTCCGACTCAGTGGACCACCTCTTGAATTCTGCGATGTAGTCCTCGACCGGTCTCCTGCCCTGTTTCAGAGCGCGGAGGGCAGATTCTGCCGAAATCTGTTTGCAGGGTCGTCGTATAACAAGGACATAGCTTCGCAGAACCCGGAAAAAGAATGTAATATATGATCTTCAGTTTCAAGGAATGTATTGGCCCAAGCTCTGGGCTCCCCCCCGGAGGTACGATATGGTAGTACACACCTTGATTTTCTCTGTAGCATACGTGCGGGGTTTCATATCATACATTAATTTACAGGCTGAAATGAAGGAACGATAATTTCTTCTATCCCCATGGAAAAGCTCTGGTGGACTAATCTTGGGTTCCGGGGGCTCAGAAGGGGGAGGCCTGTTGGCAATATTCTTAGCGATAAAGGCCCTGAGGGTGTGATTTTCAGCCTGTACATCAGCCATCTTAAGGGTGAGGGCTTCAAGTCTCTGGTTAAATGAAACCATATGTGAACGTATGTCCGCTGGCTCCATTTTACTTTCTTTTCAGAAGGGTTCCAGCAACCTGTAATGATCTATTTAAATAGGAAGATGGAACTCAGCTGCGGAGACACGTTAACACTCACGTGCTCTAGCCCAGGAGTACGTGATGGCAAGGGTTAATATTGCCAAGCAAGCTCAGTGCATCATTGGTCTATCTTCCAACCTAACTAAGCTTGCTACACCTAAAGTAATTAGTATTAGGGAATGTGGCAGTAAGGAATGGTCTCTAGGAACAATAGCGGGAGTGATAGGATTCACTAATGTTTACTGAACACAACAATGCCTGTCTTTGGTAATTATGTTCTATTCACATAACCCCAATACGTTGGTATCCCAATCAGTTATATAGAAATGAACCTGTTTCTTGGTGTAACTTTATATGTTCACTTCACATATGTTAAGTACGTAATATCACAGGTCATCAAGCAGGTATGTAAAAAGTCATCCATAGAATTAGTATTGTCTCAGTAGTGAAGGCAAGATCTTTAGTCACCAGCAGAGGGCAGGCTCCCGTTATCTTCAATGCAACAATACATACGAGTCCCAGATAAGCTACAGCAGACAGTTAAATCCCCTGTGGGTAGCAACCCAGGGGGGAATACTTGCGGTTAGGCGTCCTGATGTTTGGGTTGTCTTAATCCTGGCCACGCTAGCGCAGAGAGCCCAAGTAGGGTTGTCAGCTGGGGGTCAGCTCTCGGGGGGTTGATGCTGCGGAAGGCTGTGGTGAGTGTGACTGCAGGAAGGGAGACCGGCACTCGTCTGGCGTCCACGTAGGGTTGCTGGAACGCCAGACAGTTGTGTGGCTTATGACGAGGCCGGAGGCGGTCGCGCCTGACGTTGTCGGCCCGGGGGCGGAGCTTCCGCTCGGTTCCGTGACTCGGAACGGCGGCGTCCCCGGGATCCATTACACCCCATAGTAGTTGTCACATCGAGGAATAGACTGAAGCCATTGTATTGTATAGCGGAGGATCTTCATGGTATTCTGGGGCTGTCTTACGACACGGAGTAGGGTTAAAACGAACGTGTGGAACGTGGGCCACTGCCGTATAAGCGGGGGATCGGGACACCTCTGTTTTAGCCTACAAAGTAAGGAGTGGATTCTAAGGCCCCCAACATTAGCCCGTGTAAGTAGAGTTGGGTGTGTGGTTGCTAAGGCGCGGATAGCTGTTAACATACCACCGTGGTTTTTAGTTTCTAGCTGACAGGAGTTGGGCCATGTACAATAATCGGAGTTCGGAAGCAAGCCGGTACCATGAGAATAGTCACCGGGCGGTACCACTCCTAAAGTTGGTGCAACGGTACTCTGGACGCAGAGTTACTGTAAAAAGCCGGTTCGAATCGTCATGGGCAATGGGCCGTCCATGTTAGGGAGGGAAAAAGAGGACTCCCACAGTCAGACAGCCTCCCAGTACATGAGATCTGGGTTTGGGGTTCAGGCCATGAAACCCCTTAAAGCGTGGCACAAATTGGTGCATTCCCTTGGAAGAGGGCCTTTGATGCCTGGAGATGGGAGAAACTCATCACCGAGTTTAAACCCAGGCTGCAGGCATCAGGGACCTTAGATGTAGCTCAGTTATGGCTTCAGAAGTCTATAATGGTTAATCGGCAGGGCGTACAGAAAGCGGTTTCAGTCCGGAAGAATCGCGTGATGTATACCTGGCCTGAAGGGATAGCCGAATGTGGGGATCCGGTAAGGGAAGCGGAGAAAGCCCTCTCTGGGCTAACCCTGCTAAGACGAGCTGGATCCCCTGATGCTGAAACTACTCTTGTCTCTCCTTAAACCCCTGCTATTGCTGGTCCCACTATTACTACCCCTCTTTCTCCAACTTCTCCATCTTGTAGCGCAAACCTGGACACTGTGTCTCTACGTAAATCTCTGTCTATAACATCTGAAACCTCTTCTTCCTATTCCAACTCTAACTATGAACTTTTCTCAACTGGGGATTTACAAATGCCATGTGAGTCAAGGGGGATTGCTACTAGGAGACAAAACCGTATGGAGTGTATAAGAGCATTAAGGAGTTTTGATACCGCTGTCCCTAAGCTATATCCCTCCCTGGGGGACTTGTTGGCGGAAACAACTGTGGGTGAGACTGTTTATGTTAGCCCACCGTTGAAACCACCCCCAAAGTATACACCTGCCCCTGGTACTTATCCGGTCCGGGTGCAGCAATACGAGAGAGCGCCCAATGCTAACGGGGAAAGGATTCAGGGGGAGAGGGTAGTGTGGCATGTCCCTTTTACGTCCTCAGAGGTCAGGAGCATTCTAGCTGATCTGCCAGACTATAGGGCGAACCCGCAAGGATGTTTGGTCAGAATCAGTTCAGTTTTGGTATGAGTGGAACGGATTGCGCCAGAGTTCTGAGGGCTAAAATAGGAGATGAGATGGCGGAGGGTGTCATAGCAAGCTGCAACATCACTACTCATGAGCAGACAACCTCCGGGGGTAAGGAGTTCTGTACGGCCCTACTGAGGAAACTTCCGGAATTGTATGGGGCCACCTCTACCATGGACATAATGAAACTGAGCCAAAATCCTGAAGACGAATGCACTTGTTTTTGGCGTCTCCTGAAGCAGACTGCATTAGATGCCGATCTAACGGGTGGTCCTGATGCAGCAGCCGAAGGCAGGAGCCTTACCGCGTTACATCTCATGTTGAGGACAACATTCCTAGAAGGGATCCATACCAAAATTCGGGACAGGTTAGTATTAGTGTTTTGGAAATTATTATGCACAGCCTGCGCATATTATTCCGCTGCGCTTAAAAGCACAGTTGTATTACGCTCTTTCGTGTAAGGACCGGAAGTACTTCTATAGAGTCATGTAGAGTCAAGAAAAGGTGATGCTTTCATGGTGGAGTTCTGTTCCCAAGTGTGTCTCTTGACCTCCCACACCGTTCATTTATAGCCACAAACAGGAAGTGATGTCAAACAGGAAGTGATGTCAAACAGCCAACATCACTTCCTCAATACCCAACCAATTAAACACATGTATACAATAGTATATGTTTGCAAACAGTGTGCAAAGAAACCATGTGCAAAAGCAGCATGCTTTTCTATGGACGCCGCCATCTTTAATCTCCCGTTACCACTGGAGCGAACTTTATCCAGCATTGCTCAGTGATCAATGCCCAATAAAGTTACTATGATTCTCATGGATGTGAGTTTATCTGCAGGGACAATGCCATACTTCTAAAACTAAAACCCTAGCTGGCATCCATACATTTGCTAAGAAACCACTGCTATGCCGTTATTCGCACATCCACAGGAAGATATCCACTCCAATTGTTTACCCACAGTGCCTATTTAATCCGGGTCACGCTCCAATCGAGCATGACCCAGAAATCCGTACACTGAGAGACATGATGACAATATTACAATATACTAAAAACACATCCTAATAAAATTTCCACAACATTAGCCAGGCCTGAATTTCGTGAGATGTCTATGCCAGCCCTCCTATCCATTCTTTCTGCTATAGAGATAGAAATGGATCGGAACAAGCAGGAGAAAACATCTAAGGTTTTTGTCTCCCAAACCCCTTACACAGAGCCACCCATAGAGCGAAAAGACAAGCGAGGGAACCAAGGGTCAAGAGATAACACTCAACCCTGGAAGGTACCGGTTTGCTATGGGTGTGGAAGGAGAGGCCATATAAGACGTGACTGTCCGGACGGACAAGCTGGTCCACGGGGTAAATGGCAGTTTATCCCGGACGATCCAACGACTCCGGTTGTCGGGATGGCTGACAACACCTATGATTCATCATAGGACGTTGGCAGACCGGTGTCAGCCCGCATCAACTTATTTATCGAGGAACTAAAATACCCCCTCCCTTGCCTCATTGACACCGACGCGGCCAGAACCGTTTTAAAATCTAAAGATCTCAGAGGCAAGGCGTCCTTCTCGGGTGAAACAACACCAACCGTAGGTCTCACGGGTCAGACAGTGTCCTTACAAACAACTGAACCTCTCCATTGCAGGCTAGGGCAGCACACTGAAGCCGTTAGGTCTGTACTAGTGTGGGATGATGTTCCCATTAATTTGTGAGGAGCTGACATTTTATCAGAAATACAGGCAGTCATCGAGTACATGCCAACGGGTATTGTGGTCAGCAGCGCATTGTCTGACGAACGCTTATGTCCGATGATAGCGCTACCGTACCGAATACAACTCCCCGGTTGTTTCCTGGAGCTGGATGTACTGGCAGAGGTGAATCCAAAGGTCTGGGCGAGCGATAAGTATGATGTGGGTCTTCTGCCAGTTCCGCCAACAACGGTTAACATCAAGCCAGGAAGTGTTTTATTAAAACCTTACAGCGCTAACCGTCCTTCATAAATGGATATATAAGAAATCAAACGTTGGGATCGAGGTTTGGAGCATACAATTGAAGAGTGGATGAAAATGTAACTCGAAAATTCAATAAAGGGTGTATCTCAAAAAATCAATATCATAAATTTAAATACAATGTGAAAATTGTGTATAAAAGATAATAATCTATTAAATTTGATCAGTGATGTATACAAATAAATATATATGTACAAAATATCAAATATAATGTATAAATATTTGTTAATAAACTGTGATAAATTATGAATATATGTATCAAGTGTGGGTGATTTATGTTAATAAATGGTGGATACCACAAACGATGTGTAACTGTTTAAATAAACATCTATAGGTGTGTATGTGAATAGTCCAAATCTTTTAAAGTCTTTGAAAATCCATAAATATAAGGCACTTCCACAGTGAAAATTCAGTGCAGTAATGTGTCCAACGAAAATCCAAAAAGAACCGAAGAAAAAATGAAGAAAAAATGAGGAGAAAATCCCCTCAAGGGAATGCACTCACCAGATCAGAAGATGTTAAACCCGTTTGTTTCATCAAGGTAAGCCTGGAGCTCCGTCTTTACTTCCCACGCTCAATCGGACTTCAAGGAAGGAAGGGGCTCCCGTTTCCCCGAGGTGTTTAAACAAAGTATCCTTACTTTTAGGGGTCCCCCCGGTGGGATGTCCAATCAGGTAAGAAAGATAAAGCATACGCTCATAGCGTAATAAAACCCAGGTTTATTTTGATCACACAACATATACCAGTTGAAAAGAGCACTGAAAAATATTTTAAAAAAAGCCGGCTGATCTCTTTAGGCGTGATTCCTTTAGACTGGATCAAATGACGTAAGAATAGGCCCGCCCCCGATGCGTTTCGTCACACAGACGTTTTCAAGGGATGGCAGGTCTATCCACGTCATTGTCCAGTCTGTTTAAATAGTTTTTTTTCTTTCATTAATTTCAAACATACGTGAGCACCACCAAGGGTAGATTAACTACAAATTGGTGCCTGGTTTGTCTAAAAAATGCACGAATCTCTCAGCTAATGATGTTCCTATCCCCTTGAAACCGTAAAGTCAGTGATTACGGCAATGATGATATTATTTTTGTAGGGATAAGAGTCTATAGGTTGATTAGTTAATAGTATACCAATAGGAGGAAACAGAGGAAAACGATAGCATAAGGGAATCCAATACAATATGGGAATATGTGGTCCAATTTTGTCCCTAAGCATATCTGACAAATGTGCGGTACAATTAAATCCTTAAAACATATCTAGCAAATACGATAAAAACTCACAATTAGTTCCATCAGTAAAAGCTATACATACATCTATAAATATATCTAACCAAATACAATAAAAATGTCATAAAAATGTCATTATTAGTACTACCCGATAAAAACATATAGTTTTATAAAACCATATCAGTACAATCATACATAATTGTATTAGTAAAGCCGTATAAAAAGACCTTATTCTTAAAAAGCAGGGGTAGGGAGAATTCTCGATATAGATTGCATTATCAGATATAATAAATAAATAATACTAATTGAGCAAAAACCAAAAATCAGGTTTAATGTGTGAGTTCTATTTTAATGATTATTATGATCCAGGAATATACCTATGGGGAGAAGGAAAGTGTTTATCTATAGATTGGGGCATTAATTTCTAAACATATATATTAAAATCGTAGTTTGGAAAGATATTTTATTAGATAAATTATTTAATATTATTATTATAAGAAAAATCGCCTTGTAACACTCCACTATTCCCAGTGGCCAAAAAGACAGCTAAAGGCCAGGAAACAACATAACGATTGGTACATGAATTAAGGGCTCTGAAAAAAATCATTATTAGTGATGCTCCTCTGGTACCTAACCCACATACTTTACTAGCTTCTATACCACCAAATGCAACATTTTTCACTGTCATTGATCTAACTAATGCCTTTTTCTCTGTACCACTGGACCCCCAGTGCCAGTACCTTTTTTGCTTTTACATTCCAGGGTCAACAACTAACTTGGACACGTCTCCCTCAGGGGTCGGTGACTAGTCCCTCGCAATACAGTTGCAAGCTTAAGATCGTGTTAGATCAGTGGGCCCTGGTGGATCCAGGGGTGGTACTGCTGCAGTATGTGGATGACTTACTACTTTGCTGTCCCACGCGGGAGGCTTGTTATCGGCATACTGTATCATTGCTTAACCATCTGGCATCCACGGGTAATAAGGCTAGCAAGGAGAAACAACAGTTCTGCAAGCAAAAGGTTATCTTTTTAGGACATTGCATATCTCAGGGTACCCGACATCTAACCACCCAGAGAGTCCAGACCCTGAAAGACATCCAGAGACCTCGGAGCACTCGACAATTGAGAGCCATTCTCGGACTTATCAATTAGTGCAGAGATTGGATCCCTAACATATCATCCAAATTAGGGCCCCTTTATGAGGTAACATAACTAACACCTTTTCAATTGTCTGACGACAACTGGTCAATCCTACAGGATTTGTCCCAGGAACTCTCCAAAGCACCTGCCTTAGGTCTGCCCAACTATGACCTCCCCTTCTATCTTTTTTGCCATGAAAATCAGGGCCATGCAACTGGAGTACTGACCCAACTACACAGGTCCAGGTACCGACCCATCATGTACCTATCAACTGCCCTAGATCCAGTCATCCGAGGCTCACCGGGATGTGTACGAGCCGTGGCCACCTGCGCGGTACTATTACAAAAAGTAGGTGACATAGTCTTGGACTCCCCGTTGACCCTCTATACTCCCCATTCGGTGCAGGAGATCCTAAATCAGGCCCAGACAAAACACCTATCTGCTGCCAGGTTGACTAGGTAGACTCTAGGTATGCTTTTGGGATAGCACACAACTTTGGTCCAATCTGTAAAGCAAGAGGGTTTTTGACTGGTTCGGGGAAGCCGGTGAAACATGCGGAGTTGATCCATAGGCTGTTCATTGCCTTCAGCCTGCCACACAAAATAGCCATTCTGAAAGTGAAGGCACACACAGCTGATCGAACCCTGGAGGCCGATGGGAACGCCTTAGCAGATAGAGCTGCTAAGGAAGGTGCTCTGAGCCCCTCCGTAGAGACCCTGATGCTGGCCATCCTTTCTGATGTATCTCTGGAAGAGTTTAAGAAACTGCAAAGGCGGGGCGTGGCTTAGCGGCGCATGTGAGCAGACGCGTATCCCGGAGCTCCAGCACTGACTCCTGTAACTATCCTGAACATCCTCCTGCACTGCTAATTTTTACACCCCCTGTCTGCGCCTACCGTTCCAGACCTCACCCGGGCACACAGATATATCTGTCTGCGGGACCGATCTTAGCTCAGATGACCAAAACGGGCGCTGCGGCCCTCGAGGCGGGCCCGAGATTCCAAGATGGCGGCGGCGTGAAGCTGCAAACACCCCGCAAGGCCAAGAAGGACAGCGCCAAGGAGGTTGCTTCGAGGCTAGATAAATTTGCCAGGGGCTCCTCAAAAGGTCAGTCTCACACAAGCATGGCAGGTGATGAGGATACCTGTCCCGAGCCACCGACCCACCGTGCAGATGATGATTCGCCTGCATGAGATATTGAGGAAGACCATGTGAGTCCCACCCCAGCTCCATCTAAGATACCTAAGTCTCCCAAGACCCGCATCTCATCCACTGAACCCACACTCAAGGTTGTTTTTGCAGCGGTTCGGCTGTCTAATACATCCCTCACATCCCTAACGGAGCAAGTGCGCGGTATGAGGGCTGACATTTCTTTTCTCCGCCATGATCTCCAAAAGGTCAGGGAGAAGACAAAAATGCTTGAACACTGGGTGGGGGATCTGGAAGACCTGACTACTCCACTTCAAGCTGATTTGAAGCTGGCACTTCAATGCTCCGCAGATGGCGTCCTCAGAACTGAGGACCTTGAGAACAGACTCCGGCGCAATAACATCAGGGCGGTTGGTGTCCCAGAGCGGGCTGAGGGTCCCGACCCCACGGCGTTTGCTGAGAAGTGGCTACTAAACACTATAGGAAGGGACTTCCTATCCCCCATGTTCGTGGTGGAGCGTGCCCACAGGGTCCCAACTAGACCATTGCCGCCGGGTGCTCCGCGTCCCATGCTGATCCGCATATTGAACTATAGAGATAAGGAGGCCATTCTACGCAGAGCTAGAGAGCTGGGGGATCTCTTTATTGACGGTTCCAGGATCATGCTCTTCCCCGACTTCTCGCAAGAAGTTCAAAAACGGAGAGCAAAATTCCAAGAGGTGAAGCGTCGCCTACGACAACTGAAGCTTCAATATGCTATGTTCTACCCTGCCAAACATTGCTGACAACGACACTGTCTTCTTTGACACTCCGCATGCTGTCTCTGCATGGTTGGATCGTAAACAGTCATCAAGATCGGGATGCTGAGCTGGTATATCGCCCAATGTCATCTGAGCGGTCCTGCTTTATTTTGGATCTGCATGCCTGGCAGGCCTATTGAGAGCTTAGGAGGATGCCTATATCCTGAGGAGTGTTGCCGGAGACTCCGTGTTCAACACTTTTTCGTTTGTTTTTCTTTTGCTGCTAGAACAGGAGACACTTCATCTTTCTCCTACATCTACCTCCTGGATACAGAGGTAGATTCTGATGTCTCTAGCCCCTAAAACCTCTCCTGAGTGGAGACTGTTTGATCCAGTTGGACCCTGCTTTTTCTTTGTTGTTTATGCCTTTCAAGCCATGTGGATCCCGGGCCTTTGGGGACAAGTTCCGTTTACTATTTCCCTCTTTGTC
This sequence comes from Nanorana parkeri, assembly GCF_000935625.1. Taxonomy (NCBI): domain Eukaryota; kingdom Metazoa; phylum Chordata; class Amphibia; order Anura; family Dicroglossidae; genus Nanorana; species Nanorana parkeri. The sequence continues at coordinate 245,637 of NW_017307711.1, forward strand.
TTTTTCCTTTTGGGTTTTACCTGTTTTTTTTTGTTTACTCCACTTGTTATCTGCACACAATGGATTTCCCGACCAAAGTATTATGCTGACTGACTGGTATCGCACACATGTCCTGATTGACTCAGTCTCCTCTATTGAGGTGGCTACCCGCCTCATTGCGGGCTACATTCGTCTTTATGCTCCACAATAGCCATGGGGATACGTAAATTGTCTGTCTTCTCATGGAATGTGCGTGGCCTGGGCGACAGGACTAAGAGACAGGCTGTTCTCTCATCTGTCTTGTAGCGCAGGCCATCCATAATCTGCCTCCAGGAGACCCACACCACCGGGGACAAGACCGGTGGGTCTTCTGAGACGCAAAAACTATCCAGTGACGTTTCATTCCTGCTATTCATCCTATGCGAGAGGGGTGTTGCTCCTGTTGCATGAAAGTGTTGTGTTTGCTTGCCTACAATCCTGCATAGACCCTCATGGAAGATATGTTTTTCTGCACTGTACCTTATTTGGGTTGGAGTGTGTTATTGCTAATATTTGTTATAGGCGTTTGCTTACCTGTGTCAGCTACATAGCATACATCGCGACAACACCCACACTCTAACATGCTGAATTAAGATACTGACCTGGAGTGTGCCATGGCCCGGGTGGACAGTAATACCAAATAAGGGGGCAAACACAACCAGTTTAGAGTTTAATGTATATCTTTATTCGTGACTACATCAGGTGGCAAGTTTTGAAAAGGCAGCGGCCATTTCTACCTGCGGACTAGGTATGTATCTGCTGAAACAGGACGACGTCCACCTGCCTAGATGTCTAATAACGTGAGCCGGGACGCCATGCCGGGAGGCGGCTGAGGCTGCCCCTATGCGGAAAGAATGCCCTGAATACAGCCGAGGATCTACCCCTAAATGCCCTAAAAGCAAGCGCACATAGCTGATAAACTGCTTGGTAGTCAGCGGCGCCACCGGAAATGGAAGCAATGGACTTTCCGACGAACCTCGGAATAGCGTGGCCATAAGGCTATCCAACACTGCCACCGGGCACCATGCGTTGCCGGAAGGGAAAAACGTGACTTCTGTGGGGGCCCCGACCTGGTTGGTCTTACACCTGTCCAGATATAAAACGTACCGATCGGGAAAACGCCTCAAATGTTTCCTCTGTAAAGGACCGGATTTGCTGCTGGCGCAGGTTACCTCACCTGGCCTAAGAAACCCGTAAAACGCTAGGTAAATGGATGCCTTCAAGACCAAGCTTTGTAGACCTCCAAAAGGAGATTTATCCAACATTCCTGACATACCCCTCAACATGGGACTGGTAATGGGTCTGGTGTGACGGGCCCGACCACTCGGTTTCTGGATGCTCTTCAAGATCGCCCGTACTGGATGCGCTGAGAATAAGGATGGTTTGTCAGGATATAACAAACCCAAGTAATGTTGGACCCCTGCTAAATACAGCCGAATAGTACTATAGGCCAGTTTGAGATCGGTATGGCAAAACGCAATAAACGCCAAAACATACTTGACGCTACTGGGCTCTGCAGTGATGTGTTTCGCCCGGAACAAACCAAACGTCTTCCATGCTACAATCCACAACTATATGCAGATACGCGTCCAGCTCTTCCCTTCGATTAGGGTTTACAGAGCACACAGCGTCTCTAAAAACGCCAAACGCTAGCACGAATTCATGTATAGTCAGTTTACGGCTTAACCTGGGGTCCCTGGCTTTCAACACAACGGACACCTCTCCGCATGAAAAAGATTTATGATCCGTAACATCGTGCGCCGCTATTAGGAGGGATGCTAAGTTGATATTTTTCCCTTTTAAAATACCCTTTCTTAAACTGGCCGGAACAAAATGAGCTGGCGTTATATTAGGGGCAACCTTCATTGTACCTGCCGCGGCGGACACTGCCGCGTTGGAAGTCCCCGGAAGAACCGCAGAGGTGCTGGCCACGTCTGGTGTCGTGGTAGCAGGGACTGCAGGAACCTGCTTCTCTAGATTCTCTGTCCTATGTTGCAAGTCGTGAAACGACGTGGTGAGGAGATTAAGTGTGGTGTGAATATTAGTCACTACGGTTTGTAACGACACCTGCTCTGAGCTGCCACTAGCCGCTGCTGGGGGGAACAGTAACTTAAATAGTTCCGCCTTCCTTGCGGAGGCTGCAAAAGGAATGCCTCTCCTCCGAAGTTCCAAAATAAGTTTAGGAACAGTACATGCCCTGATCGACTGTGTACTCCCTTGCTCGGAAACCTTAGACGGGTTTGCTGGTAGAAACGCTATATCCTCGCTTTCTGACACATGAGACATGCTTAGTCGATATGCACCACCAAGCCTATTTGTTACAACGAGAGAAAAAATAAGGAAACCGAGGGGAGAAGAGGAGAAGGAGGTAAGAAAACACCAAGGACAAAAATAAAACAAAAATACAAATAAAATAAAAATAAATAGAAATGACGTGCCAACAGCTGATACCATGAACTCGCTATACTCGCCTACAGGAATGTACCGCTGCTGTAGATTCCTGCATGAAAAGTGAACAGATGTTACAGTGGACAGTGTGCCGAGTGAGCGGCGCTACAGCCAGCAAACGGCGGCGATACCTGACGCTGGTCCGATGACCCGGAAGTGACGCGACCTGTAAACCGGAAGTGACGTATTGCTCAAGAACGTCCCTTCTGCCGACCACCGCACGCCCTCCTCGTCTCGGCCGGCCCTCTTTTAAGGTGATGAGGGGGCGCAAACCCCTCCCACAAATACAGGCTAACTTGTTAGCCTTCCCACATATGTACCTCCTCCATACTCTGGCTACTCAGACCCCCAGTCATACCGCCTTTCACAATTTCTGCTCTGAGATGGGACTGATGGACGCATGGTGCAGTCTTCATCCGGATACTGCTCAGTTCGCCTGTTTTTCGACCACTCACAGATCCCTGTCCCGAATAGACTATGCCTTATGCTCCTCAGAGTTTTTCCCCCTCATTCTAGAAGTGGACATTTTACCTAGGGTCAAAACTCTATGTACCTCCTTGCCTGCAGGTAGAGATCCTTAAACTTCTCCACGATAAACCTCTTGCTGGGCATCCGGGAATACATAAGACCGCTGATCTGGTCAAACGGTATTTCTGGTGGCTCAAAATGGAGGACACAATTAGAGAATTTGTTTCCACTTGTGGGACTTGTGCTACATATAAGCACGATAAAGGCAGACCCTATGGTATGCTGACCAATCTTCCCATACCCTCCAATCCATGGGAGATGGTCTCTCTAGACTTTATTGTGGAACTACCACCATCACAAAATCACAACACTACTCTGGTGGCTGTGGATCGATTAACAAAGATGGCACACTTTGTACCCCTACGTAAGTTACCCACCGCTCAGGAAACCACAGTAGCATTCCTGAATCACATCGTCAGATTACATGGAGTACCTGGCCAGATTAATTCTGACCGTGGAACCCAATTCTTTTCGAGTTTTTGGAAGACCCTGTGTGACATACCCCCAAACTAATGGGCAGACTGAAAGATTTAATCAATGCCTTGAGCAGTACCTACGTTGTCATTGTTTATATCTACAGGACAATTGGGTTGAACTACTAACGCTGGCGGAATTCTCCTACAATAATTCAATCAGTTCCTCCTCCCAGCCGCCTCCATTCTTCGGCAATTATGGATTCCATCCAAACCCACTACCATCCTCTCTTTTTCGCACCAACAATCCTGCCACTCAGGACTTCCTCATGTGTATCCTGCAAAACTGTGATCGCCTTAAATCCAATTTGCAGAAGGCTCAAGAGAGACAAAAGCATTTCTATGACCTCAGGAGATGAGAGCCACCACTCTATCAGATCGAGGGTTTGGTCTGGCTTTCCACAAGGCACTTGAAAGTGAAAACTTCTACTAAGAAGCTTAGTCGATTATTCGCCGGTCCGTTCCCTATCGAGAAGGTTCTTAACTCCGTGACAGTACACCTTACTTTGCCACCATCTCTTGGGGTCCACCGGTTTTCCATGTCTCCCTTCTCAAGCCCTATAAAGGAAACGTTATTCCAAACCGGGTACCTCCCGTTCTTCCCCCCATTGAAGTGGAGGGGGAGGAGGAATCCAACAGATCCTGGACTCTAGAAGGAGTCGGAATACACTGCAATACCTCATCCAGTGGAAGAACTATGGTCCTCAGGAGGACACTTGGGAAAAAGCTAAGGATGCGCATGCTCCGCGGCTCCTCCGTCAATTCCATTTAAGGTATCCGCTGAAGCCGGCTCCTCCGAGAACCCTTCGAAGGGGTTCCTTGGGCAGGGGGTACTGTCAGGGACTTACACAGCGGCGGCGTCTAGCCCGCAGATCCCGGCCCCTCCTCCAGCTGCGACGTCACTCCTCGACGTTGCGCTCCCAGGGGCCGCCGATCGCAGCTCCGCCCACTGGATGCCGACTCCCTCGTTTAGAGCCAGTGAGATTCAATTGCTTGGCGTTCAGTCAAGGAGACTGTACGTAGAGCAATCGCTCTGCCGCCCATTGCTGAACCTCTCCGTCCCAGTGCAGCTGCCTACTACCTGCTGCTGACACTGACTCCAAGAACCACAAGGCCTGTTCCGTCCTGCACCTCTCCAGTGAGGACTGTGGCATCATCTCCATTCCAGGCAGCTTCATCACAACCGCAAGTAACTGGTTAAAGGCTTATCCAGTGTGTTGCCCAGAAGCTGGGTGTACCGCCACCTACTACTCAGAGTGGGCTGTGCCTTACCATCCGCAGTTGAGATTGAGAAGAAAGATATATTGGAGGGCAAGGATGTCAACTTAGCTTCACTCCTCATAGCAGCACACGATGTGACTGACAATAAGTCATATGCTTGTGGTGAGGTGTCTGTTATCCTGAAAGACCCCAGATTAAATCGCAAATTGACCATACCTGAGTTCGTCTTGGCTTTTGGCGTTTATAGAAATGTAGTGTGCGCAGTAAGCCCCCTCAGGAGGGAAGTGTTGGATGCATATTTACATCTGGTAGTTGATATGGGTTACAAATATAGAGGTTATGCCTTCTATGACTATCATCTGGCCTTTTCAGCTAAAGTTGCAGCAGCTTTGTCACAGTTCCAGTTTACATCCAACTGGGGCAAAATTGACACAAAATTATTTTGCAGGCATTTTGCAGGTCTCAAATCTCCTGTATGTACCATATGCCAGTCATTTGCACACACAGCCAACTGGTGCCCTACTCCAGCTCCACTTGATGCAGCCACTTCACACAAACCTGCGGGGTTGTTACCCACTCTATCCAGTTCAGCCTCCCTACAGTTTGATAAATTTGGTAGGCCCATACAGTATTTAGGTAAAGCGCAGATTTTTAACAATTTCAATCACAAATCCTGTAATTACCCGCAATGCCGTCTGCTGCATATCTGCTCCACCTGTTTCAGAGCTCATCCCAAAATTAGTTGCACGATTAAGAACACGCAATTGTCATGACTAAGCCGGGTGAATGTGGAGGAGTTGACTACATGTTTGCAGGCTTAACCGGATCCCTCTTTAGTTGCATTCCTGACGGAGGGGTTTGTTTCTGGTTTTCACACAAGCCTAATTACACTGCCACAGTCAACATACGAGTGTGATAATCTGAGGCAAAAGCATTTTGGCTTTTGCCTCAGATTATCAGCTCTAGCTGATCCGGTTACGGTTGATTCTCTGTTGCAAACTGAACTGGACAAAGGATTTGTCATAGGCCCCTTTTTGGTACCACATTTTTCGATGTGGGGAGTTTTCTAATAAATTCCGTTTAATTTATGATTTGTCCGCCCCTCATTCAGTGCACATTCCTAGTTTGATTACCCTCAAGTACTCTTCCATAATCAGGCGGTACAGTACATCATTCAGTCAGGTAAGGGTGCCCACACACCTTACGATAATCGTACGATAATCGCGGGAAATCCCACGATCGTACGATTATCGTAAGGTGTGTGGAAGCCGTGCGACCTCTACTACTGTAAGGTAGCACGACTTTAAACTTACGAACATGTTCGAAAACCCGCCGAGCATCGTACGATGTTCGGCGGGTGTGTAGCATGTTCGTAAGATAAAAGCCGGACGGGCTGGTGTGCGCAAGCGCACAGTGCCCGTTCGGCATTGCGGTCATCTGAAGCCCGCCCCTCAGGGGGGCGCAGCTTGCGATCATCGCAAGTACGATCTGACTGTACAAGATAGGCAGATCGTACGTTTTTTTAAGTACCTTACAACCATCGCAAGACAAAAGTCTTGCGATGGTTGTAAGGTGTGTGCCCAGCATAAGGATTCCTGGTTGTCCAAAGCAGACATTTCAGATGCATTTAAATTGTTACCCATCAAACATTCCTCGTGGCAATGGCATGGGATCAGATGGAGGAATCGTTATTATTTCGCTACTAAATTGACCTTCGGGTCAAAAAGCAGCCCATGGTTGTTTGACACGTTTGCCCAAGCCCTCCATTGGATGCTGGAGCATCATGCCCTTTGTCAAAAGGTTTTGCACTACTTGGACAACTTTCTGCTCATAGAATCCCCCGACAAAACTCCAGGTGACCTCGGTATTTTGTTAGATTAATTTAAGGCATTGGACGTCCCTCGTGGCGTCCCATAAGGTGGATGGTCCCAGTACAGTTATAACCTTTTTGGGTGTTATTATAGACACGGCTTCCATGCAAGCTAGGTTGCCTCAGGACAAATTGGCCAGAATCAGAGATGCCATACACACTTTGGTGGTGTCCCCAGTGTGTTCAAGGAAGGAGTTGCAGTCATTGTTAGGTATGTTGAATTTTGCCATATGTATTATTCCGCAGGCTTCTTCTGGCATTGCTGCCCACTGCTCCCGATCAGGATTCATTAATTCACGTTGATGCAGCAGGTCGAGCCGACCTGGTCATGTGGGATAAGTTCCTACAGCATTGGAATTGTACTTCTATGTTCATCCCCCAGGCCTCCCTCTCGTCCCCGTAGGTTTTAACGGATGCAGCAGCATCTACCGGCTTCGAAGCCATTTTTGGCCCACACTGGTTTGCCAGCCCTTGGCCGGGGAAGGTGAAGGATATTCCTATATTTTCACATACCTCCGCGTTATTTGAGATTTCCCAAAAGTAGCTGCGGCTAAAGTATGGGGCCCATTGTGGTCCGGTCACACGGTGTCATTTCACACAGATAATCAGGCTACCATAGACATCATTAACAACGGTAGATCTAAGTCCCTGGTAACACAAGTTTAACTTTACCTGTGCTTATATTCCTGGTGTATGTAATGTGGTGGCTGATGCTTTCTCCAGATGCAAAAAACATGTTTTTTTTCCAAAAGAAATTGGGCGCGGACGAGCGCCCTACGCCAGTGCCTTTATTTAATCACATAGTTCTGGACTAACGAGGCATCAGCTTAATGCATCAAGGCTCATCGATAAGGCCCTTTCTAATAATACTCGTAAGGCGTACAATGTCGCTTGGAAAGCCTTTAATGCCGTTGGTTAATTACACCTTACATCCAAGTCAAGTAGACTCTGAACACAAGTTTGAAGGCTAACTTGTTAGCCTGTATTTGTGAGAGGAGTCTGCTCCCACGTTGCGCTCATAAACCTAGTAGGTAGGCTCACGTGAGGCTTCGGCATGACCCTCCCACCCTATCCCCTTATTTTCTCTACATCATAGAGTATGCCCCCTTATTGGCATTACTATCCATCTGGACCATGGCACACCTCAGGTCAGTATGTTGGTTAATTACACCTTACATCCAGGTCAAGTAGACTCTGAACACAGATATATATATATATATATTTGGCTGCTTATTATATGTTTATGTATGCATTAATTGAAATGTCTCCTCATATCATGACATGGATTCCTAATATTGGGATGGATTTTAACTTTTTAAATATGAACTAAAAATATCCCCACCTTTTATGGTATTAGTATCTGAAACTAGAATAATTGCCAGCTTCCTAAACATAGATCATTTGTTATTTTATATATGTATTTGCTCTCATAAACAGCTTGATTATTTTATAATTTTGCTCCTTTTTTGCATCTACTCTTTGCCAATTATTTTTTTACATATATTTTTATTATATCTGTCTATTGTAGAACCTGTGCCACACCTATTAACTGATGAAGTGACGGTAGTCACAAAATGCATCTTTGGTGTATGGATAAAGATTTGTTCCATACAGATCACCAGGACTAGACAGATTCTGCTTTACCACTATCAATGGTATTTGACAGCATGGCCACCATCACCATACTAAACCACAGTGGCCTCTGACACTAAGAGGGTTATTCACGAAGGAGCCGAAGGATCTAGCCATAGCTTTGGCTGATCTTTCGGTTCACTTCGGCCACTGGAGCCCTTCAGTTCGGTCGAACCGAAAGGCTGCTGTACGGGCAATTCACAATAGCCATCGGCAGCTTAGTGAATAACCCTCTAAGTCAAATGACAGGCTTTTTTCTGTACACTACAAAGTATTTTTAATTTTAATGTTTTATAACCTTGATGGTGGAGCAGTCTTTTTGTAAGCCCCAAAACACTTCGGCTCTCTCATACATTTTTTTAAATTGAAAAATAAATTGAGATTTTCATTTGGACATAGCAATTGGTTTTGCACTTATTCTTCAGCATTTTTGCCAAAATACTTTTTAATATAGTTCAACTACAAGTCTATTCTGTAAGGCAGTATTGATTGTTTAACCTCTTGCCGTCCGCCCGTTAAGAAAAAACGGACGGACGGCTGACTCCTATCTGCGGGTTGCCGTCGCCAGACGGCATTTTTTTCCTGCTCGCCCCCTAGCGCGCGCGAACGGGCAGGAAAGACCCGCTTGTTACTACAGCCGTTAACGGCTGTTTCACATACAACCGATCAGCGGCTCTATAGCCGCCGATCGGTTGTATGGCGTGAATTTCGGAGGCCCCCCCCCGCGCGATCACGGGTGCGGCCATCTCCCCCCTCCTGACCCCTCACCTTTAATCCCGGGATCCGCTGCCCCATCTGCGGCCCGGGACCGGCTCGGGATGGCGTCAGGAGAAGGAGGGAGGGAGATCAGATAATGTGTATATACTGTGAGGGGAATTTATCAAAACTGGAGCAGCCAAAATATGGAGCAGCCGCGCATGGCAACCAATCAGCCTCTCTTTTTCATTTTAAAATCTTAACTGAGCAAACTGAAGAGAGAAGCTGATTGGTTGCCATGCACAGCTGCTCCAGATTTTGGCTGCTCCAGTTTTGATAAATTCCCCTCAGTATGTTTAGTTCTGTAGCCAGATCTATAAACGCTTATTTTCTATTGATTGCTGTGGATCACTTACACTTATCTTCTATCCTGAAAAACTCCTTTTTACATCATATGTAAAATGAACAAGGTATTATATCAATATTATAATATTGATATCATAATACCTGACAGTAGTGTGAGAAAGTTTAAAAATATTTTATTATCACATTATCAACACAGAACAATTTGCATTGGGCACAATTCTTTATTTTTTGCATTATTGTTTATGGCCATAGTTATAAATTCCTTCAAACTGTCTTCGTCTTTATCTGAATCTGAATATTCACAATCTTACATAATTATATACCGTTTTGTTGTTGCTCTTTTACACAATAAAAGGCTTATTTTCTTATTGATTGGACTTGGCAGTTGAATCAGGATTTGCTCTGCCAGTAACTGGAACATTCATATGATCACATCTAAGACCGCTTACCAGTGTACTACCATATCATACATTTTTATATGCCAGGCTTCGGAGTTTGGCCCCCCCTGCCTACTTTTGCTGACTGGAGAAGGTAATTGAATGAATAGGTCAATAAGCATTTGTGTATGATGTAATGATAATGAGGCACACAGCCTTATGGGTGCCCTGGGTTATAATGACTTAATTGTGCTCATGTGGCCTCGTATAGTTTGTAAAGTGAATTGGTTAACCCAGGAAAGCAATTGGGCAATGCAGGATCAGCCCAGTTTGCTGCAAATCCTACTCTGTGTGAACTTATTCTCTCAAATCTGTTTCCTATTTTCACCTTTCATTTCACAGGATGCATTAAGTGGAAGAAGTAAAAAAGGAAAAAAAACTGTGTGTTCGGCAAATCCTCTGTTGGAATGCAGGATTAACAGTAATGTGCAAACATGACTGGGAGACTGGTGACCAAATGCTATGCAGCACAATACCTACAATTTAAATTGCATTGCATAAAAGTGCAGACAAACCAAACTACTGTAAATGCATCTTCAACTGACCTAATTTACTAAAGGAAATGAACATAAGCTAGGTTGCTAAATTACTCTTGTATTACTAATAGTAATGTTTATTGCACGTTGAACATCAAAATAATGTTGTGTTTTGTTCTAGTAAAGTGCACAAAGGAATGCATGTGTCAATAATTTACTTTTAAAATGAAGAAAAAAAAAAAGTTGCAAGCTAGCTAGGGAATGAAATGCACAAACGCCAAGCAAAGTGACATATCGACAAAATTCTGTACCCTGTCTTGTCGGAGCAAAAAGGCAGTGTATGTATGGGTTTTTATCACTGGAAACCTGTTCAGAGGCACCAGCACATGGAATCATGTATGCCTGCTGGCTGTGGTCACATTTTTAATTTAACCACATCTTCGCTTAGCCAGTGTCCATTTTAGTAAATTAACCATATTTATGCTTCATAACAAGCACCATAAATCAGGCCCTAATCTCATAAACAGATATTCACAATTTAACCATCAGTGAATGATCCACTGGGGGCTGGCAGCTCACATCCAAGACGAGGAAGTCTATGACATTAGAAAATAAAAGAAGAAACAGAGTGCCACGCCCTCATTAAGTAAATTTTATTATCTGGTAAAAAATAATAAACTAAGTCAGGTACTCACACTTAGCAAGAACATAGAGGCTTCCCTGATAGAACATACACCAGCTCAAAGCCTTTGCCTCAATGCATGCATCCTTCAATGTGTGGCTGTATTTAGCAGTGTAGAATTCTTTACTAGCCGACGTGTTAATGAGGCATGACCCCTTCATGAGCACCTGATAAGGGGGCGTGACCCAAAAATGCGTTATCCCATGCTGAGTTCTACATCTCTAGATAATAAAACTTCATGACAGTGAGGCGCTCTGTTTCTGTTTTATATGTATCTGCAGCCTACGCACACCTATTAGTGTGCATCATGAGTACATAATAACTACTGTGGGTATGCAATTTGCTTGTCCACTGCGGCATACACATAATAGTAAATCAGGCCCACTGCACATACTTATATATCTAGACTGGAAAACGTTAAAGATCTGCAAATAACTTGCTTTTCTTCTATATTATACAGGAAAAGAAATGACACATTATTATTATTATTACATAGTATTTATATAGCGCCAACAGTTTGCGCAGCGCATACTCTATATTGGAAAACATAGCTCCCCTTAACATTTCACAATTTAAAAAAATAGTGGTAAAACTATCCTTTTTTTTTTGCTAAGGAAAATAAGTGATTTATTTTAAAAATATAGTTCTCAGATTTATTTATTTCTCTTTTTCTTTTGCATTATTGCAAATATACCAAACCAAAAAAAGTAAGTGAGGAAAAAATGGCAGTATATTATTTGTATATTTATTATATATATTTTTGAAAATTATTGAATTGTACTAGAGATGATTGAACTGATTAGTAAATAAAGCAAATCTTGTGAGTTCAGCATGTCTCATCTTTTTGGTTGTTAACACATTTTCGAGTTTCCTGAATATGTTCATGCAAATGCATTTTTTTCATGGAGAATCATGTAGTTAGTAAACCCTGATTGCCCTAATTCATTAATTCTTTCATTATTCATAAATCAGACTAATCTACATGCAAATATTCAGGCCACATGCACATTTTCAAGAAAGATGACAGTTTTCAAGATTTACCTTATTCACTATTTTGACTGCTCCTCTATATAGTACAGATGGGATTGCCCTGCCCACTAAACCAAAGGATTATGATGTGATGGCTTTGCCCAGCTCCCTTACTTCAATCTGTATTGCAAATAACATGAAATATGCTATTTTACAAATGTCTGAGGAATAAATAATACACACCTACCTTTTCAATCTTGAATAACCTCCTATTTTATACAACATATATTTCCTCTGGTTCAATACCCCATACTGTTTTGTATTACTGGACCTATGTGTAAAACCTGCCATAATACTAATTATTTATTTATGCACTTATCCATTCCAAATAATAACAAGTAGAGCCAAAGTGGTCATATATATATTAGTCCTTACAACTGCTCTGTGGCTTTTCATATGTGTAGTTGTGCATCATAGCCATTTTTGGCTTGTTCCAATATTCATGAGATTGCTTCCATAGCAAAATCATCTATATCTCTCATTGAAATAATATCTGGACTCCTTGCCCTTTCTGTATTTCTGTTCATGCTAAGTGGAGTGCCTGCCAAGCTCATGTCGCATGAATCACATTCTATGGATTGCTGCATTTTTAAGCAGTCATCTTCTCCGTCATGCCATGATCCTGATTTCTCTCCAGTGTACAAACCACTATTATTCAACATCTGTGACACTTTTTTCAGTGATGCTATGGATGTAACCGGTACTGGAGTAAGCCCTTGATATAACATAGATGGCTTGTTGGGCATTTCCAATATTGGGGTTGATCTTTCTGATGGTGGTAGTGACATTTGCAGATATTTGCCAGTTTCTGGATCAAAAAAGGTTTTGATTTGAAAATGGACCGGAATGTCCACCACAAAGTACTGTCCGGATTCAGGGTCCTGCAAAAGTTTGCGTTGAGTAGTTGGGAGAGATGGGGTTGAAGCTTTAGAAATTGACTCCTCCTGCTGTAGTGTTCTTGATATGCAGGATCCCGCTTTGAAATTTGATTGTGTTGTAATTGAAGATGGGATGTTATTGGCAGGAGATGGAACATCCACGACAAAATCAGACTCTTGAAAGTCCCCTTCATGTATCTTTGGGGAGATTTCAGTTTTCCTGTGTTTTTTGGTCAGGCGTTTGGCACGACGTAGAGCTTTCTCAGTTTTGGGAGGAACTGTTGGTGGTTTTGCAGCATGAGCATTATTCAGTGATCCTACACAAGGTGCTTTTTCCTGTGTCTGCCTTATGCACTCACTGTTTTTGGTCTCCACATTATTAGAAGGAGTAGGAACTATACTCATCACATCATGGATTGAGAGGTTGGACTTTTCATTTCGTGAATTTACACATGGTAAAGGTGGGCTTGGCATATCATCTAATGCAGAAAGAGCTGTAGTAAATCCAGAGCTTTGTGTATTCACAGACATAGGACTGGCTACCACAGAGCAAGTAATACTTTCTGACATGGGGCTGGTTATAGTTGAACAGGCAATGTCTTCTGAAAAGGATATGGCATCTTCAAATTGTAGAAGTCCATTGTCAAGTGGAGAATAGTTTGTATTTGCACTGTCAGGAAGTTCTCCATTTACCAAGTCCTTTATGGAGTCACTTGCATGGTGCCCAAGCAAGGTGCTACATTCAGGTGACAGTCCAGTCACTTCTGAGACACAGGTTTCAACTGGATGAAAAAATGGTCCATCAAGCGGTGGTGAATTTCTATTGGGGCTTTTATTTACTGTGACTAAATCTACAGTTTCCTCTTCATTTTTCCTCCATTCAAGAGTCGTACAACAAGGCTCCTCCCATGGCTCCTGAATGTCCCGTTCTTTAATTTGTGTTTTCATTTGTTTATAATCTCTGTTGTTGTGGTCTGGAGACTCTAATACAGATTGTGTAGCTATAGGACTGCAATGTTTTTCTCCATTATGTGCTGCAATATTTTGTCCTTTACTTGCGTCTATTTTGACATCCCTGTTTTTCCATGAACTAGGTTTTGTTGATCTAAAATCTCCTTTGCCTATAGCAAAGCTATTGTCTTCTCCCTTATGAAAAATTAGGCAGTCTTCGGAAAGACCTCTTAAAAGAGGCCTCACTGATTTTGTAACCGGAGATGATTTACTTTTATTGTCTTTTATGTGAAATAAGTTTGGTTTGAACTGAGTTATGCTAGATGGTCTTTTAATCTCCTCTGTATTTGTACTTTCTTCACCTTGCTTATCACTTACTAATGGCTCTTTATCTTCTTCTTTTTCTTCAATATCTTCCTTTAGTATGTCATGCTGTTTGCTGCTCTCTATATTGCAATTACTCACTGCATAATACTGTAAATCATCCTTTAGGCTATCAGTTTTTATCTTCTGTTTTCCACCTTCATCACCTTCTCCTGAACACTGATTTACCATCTCTGTGGAGTCTAAAGATTGTTTTGTGCGGCCTTCTGCATTTTCCACATCAATTTCTAAGATATAATTTGTTGGCAAGGAAACCATATCTGATGGTTCCTCCTGCTTGCTGGCAGGTTTAATATTTGCTTCTTGTAAAGGAAAATATTCTTTCTTTTGTCTCCAAACTGGTTCATCCAATTTTTGTTCCACTTTTACACTTGTATCATCTTTGGGATAAAGATTCAGTATAGGATAGTCTACATCTTTTTTCAGGTTATGTTCAATAGGACTGAGATGAGAAGATGGAATATATTCTTTGTGCATATTTTCATCTGTGGGGACATCATCTGTTGGAATTTCAGCATTTTCAAATACATTACATGTTATTATTTGTAGTGGGGAACTCAAACATAAATAGTTATCAGAACTATTTTGAAAAAAATCATGTTTAGCTTCTTCTTCTTTAGTTAGCCTTGGTACATATGTTTGGTCAACGTTGCTTACATTTTCAATTTGTGACACCTGTTTACTTGTGTCCATTAAAGAAACACCATAAGTTGAAACATCTTGTAGCCTGGCATCTGCTGTTGGATTATTTTCATACAGATTACGAAGATTTGCTGAAGGATTATATGTGCTCTTTACTCTCTTTCTCATGTCTTTCAGATTGAATAGTAGACTTGTAGCTTTAGATTTATAGTCATTTCGCTTACGATACAAGCTAATTTCTCTTTGGTCCTGATCAATAGATGTATTTGTATCAGCAGGTGGAGGAGTTATTGCCATTGGCTGTTCCTCTAGGGCTTCTTGTATGCTTTTTCTTCTTATAATGGGAGTTAAAAGATTTGTGATATTAAAAGAAGAGATACTGGGCTTGTCTTCAAAGGAATCTTCATTTGCGGTCATGTTTTCGTTAGATTGTTCTGTAGCTGATTCTTTCATGGTTAAACTTTTATTGAACAATTTATCTTCCAGTTCTGTCTTATGAACATGTATTCTCCTCCATGGGGGTACAAGGGTGTTGCTGTTTGAATGGAGATTTGAGTCTGAATGTTTTGCATGAAGTGTGCTTGGCAAAGTCTCCATAGATGCCTCATTGGAGTCTTTTAAATGTTCTTTTTTCTCTGGTAAACGTAGTTGAACTACATCTTTGACTGAGTCTTTTTCTATTTGCTGTATTAATGTTTTAGTTCTTCCAGATGGTGGTATGGGTTTATTAGACAGTTTAATGTCATCTTCTTTGGCTGGTGTTTCTGGTTCCCTTGCCTCTTGGGAGGAATCTACTTTTTCTTGAACTTTTTCATTCTGTTTCGGTAGGGCTTGTGATGTTTCAGACACTGTTTCTTTCTCCTGATTTGTGTTTAATGCGTAATTTAATTTTTTAGGAGATTTTGATTTGGCTAAAATGCTGACTGGCTCTTTAGGCGACTGATATCCTACATCTACTTGCATATCTTCTGCTTGGATCTTATTCTCTGCATGGACCTTTGGAGCCCTGTGAATTGATTCTCTATTTTGCTTTGTCATTCTTTTGTTGGGAAGTGGAGGAACAGTCCTTAACATCTGAATAGCATCAAAGCTGTTAGAGAGTGTTGAAGCAGGAGAAGCCCATCCTACCTCTAGTCCTGCATCTCTTGCTCTTACTCCAGGAGTTGTTCTTTGAAGTAAAGGAGAGCATGGTGTTGTTGATCTTAGAATAGGAGGTGTTCCAGGGACTGAACTGTCACTATCATCCTCTCTAAGGTGTCTTTTATTGTTATCACTCCATGATTTAAATGCACTATTTTCGCTGTGGAGAAAGACTGTTCTTCTCAAAGACGCCTTATGATTTATCAACTTTTTGGGTTTATCTGATAATGGTGATCCCGAAGAACATGGTGATACTGACAGCCTGGAACAATTTTCTGCCTGAGTCTCCAAAAATACTTCTCTGGCTGTGCGCCTGTGTGAATTACGACTTTCATTAGGACTCAAATTATCTGGATTGATTGATTCTAAACCTTCATTGTTCACATCACTGTGTTCTGCTTTCTGACATAAGGATATTTCTTCCATATTCATTTTGCCTTTTTGGACATCTTTGGAGAGAGAAAATTCATCCTGTTCTGGTCTTTCATTTTCAATATTATCAAAGCTTCTTATAAGAGATGACACCTTAGAAGATGGTTTATATCCTGTGGGTTGAGGAACACACAACTTATTGGTGTTGGTCTTGGCAACTATCAACCCATGCTTTGCACAGTTAAGCAGTGGTTGGAATGTTGGAGCCCACTTTCCACGCTGTCGTGTTATAGTGGGTAGCTGTGCCAAAGGCTGAGTCTTTCTTACTGAAAGGTTAAAAATGCCCAGGTGGTATTTTGTGGAAAGTGGCATTCCTCTAATTGGGGAAGGTATATGAGGAACATCATTGAATGGTTCTTCTTCAGCAACACACAAACTTCTAAAAGCTCGATCTGTGAAACTGCTTACTTCTCGGTCTGTATCATCCATTACTCCCACACCACTTCCAGCAAGGCCATCTGCATGTCTCTTATGCTTCTTGTAACGAAGCATGTGTATAGCATATGTAGATGGTAATATATAAGGCAGTTCTCAGGCTCACACCAGGTACCACCTGTGGGCAGAAAATAAAGTAAATATTTCTAAATGAAACAGCATCATCAAGTAGAATTTATAAATCTGCAAGGTGGAATTTTAATCTAAACAGATTACTTTCTTACTAAATGTAAATTTTGACTCCTTGCATTATGATTTTATCCTGACATTTGTAAAGCTGGCCAAATGGTGCACCAAATACGATTCAGTTTTATTCTGACATTTATTACATTCCAAATACCTAAAAAACCTATAAAGAAGTGAATGTAACATTCACCAAACATTTACTGCAGGTGAATCAATTCCTGTAATTTAAAACACATGCCCCATGAAGATTCACCTACAGTGAATTTTTAGTGACTGTCACATTTGCTGCTTTAAAAATACTTCATGATGCGCATTTTGTGGTAGAATTATGTCTTTTCCAAGTGTTTTATATTCATATTAAACATTCTCTTTCATTTAGCAACCATAGATTCATTTGCCTTAATGACTCAATGAGATTAAAGTTCTGTAGTTTTCAATGAGGAACAAAAGAGACTACTTTATAATAACATGTGATTTATGTAGTAAAAATACTAGGGCTGGTAATGATTAAAATGTTCTTGTTCGATTAATCGAATTTTTTAAAATCGACTAATTTCCATTAATTATAACGCACATACAGAGGGGGGTCTCACCAGAGCTTTGAGGGGGCCTCACCAGGGTAGCAGGGCTCTGTGGGGTCTAACCAGCCTTGTTAGAACAACAACAGAATGTTGAATGGCGGCAGCCTCAGACAATATATCAGCCGCCATTCAATATACATTCTGGACATCCTGATCCTCCTCACAGGCCGGTTCACATCTGGTTCCCAGACCCACATAAGTAAGTACATTATACATGTATATTTATTGTTCCTGTCACCTTCCCTGATATGTTCGGTCCAGGCAGTCAGCTGACCTAGTTTTGCGCCCTCTTGTTTCTCTCTTTGGTTTTCACATCCGATGCACTCATGAACCAGGAGACTTCCCCCAACCCCCAAGTAGCAGAAAACCAGTGCCTGCGACCCTGGGATATAAGAATGAAGGCATGCTGGGACTTGCAGTTCAACTACAACCAGCATGCCTTAATTGCCCCTGTACACCTCTCCACATCACCCAGGGAACTACATGTCCCAGCATGCCCTTATGGTCTTTGTACACCGCCCCCCACATAAATCACCCAGGGAACTACAAGTTCCAGCATGCAAGCCCCCTGCAGTAGTTCCCTGCGTGATATGTGAGAGTTGTACAGGGACAGTGAGTGCATGCTGGGACTTGTAGTTCCCTGTATGATAGAAGGCTATTTTAATTACTTTCCTCATGAAAATACAATGCCATTATAGTACAGTAACTTTTGAACTCAACTATATTCTATTCAATGTTTCTATAATGACTTTGTATTACTAGTACTTTCATGAGGACAGTAATTAAAACAGCCTTCTTTCAGACAGGGAACTACAAGTTGCAGCTGAACTGCCGACTTGTAGTTTCCTAGTAGTACAATGACATTATAGAACATGGAATAGAATATAGTCAGTTTCAGCCATATTCTATTCCATGTTCTATAGCTTGAGCAGGGTGCTGTAAAAAAACATACCAGCGTGGGGGGACAGCGGCCGGGAACATCGAGGCGGGTCTCTGTATCAGGTGGCTGCTGCTGGGTCCTCGCAGCTGAGGTAACGAAGGGAAGGGGGAGGAGTCCGGTGACATTACGAACATCGATGTCAACGGACTCCTCCCTCCTTCCCTTCGTTACCCATCACGGACAACTACATCACCCGACTCCTCCCCCCTTCCCTTCGTTAGCCGACAGAGCCACTCGGGGAGGGGGGGAGGAGTCCGGTGACGTCGATGTCCGTGACATCACCGGAATGTGAATACTTTGATCGATCAAAATAATTTTGATTGATCAAAGAAATTAACGATTAATCGACGGATTAATCGTTAATTTCCGCATCCCTAAAAAATACAAATAAGACCTTAGGCATTTTAAGAAATAATAGTTTAACCACTTCAAGACCAGGTGTTTAGACCCCCTTCCTGGCCAGGCCATTTTTCAGCATTCAGCGCTGCGGTACTTTGACTGACGTTTATTCCGTCATGCAATGCTGTACTGAAATGAATTTTATACCATTTTTTGGGGACAGATAGGGCTTTCTTTTGGTGGTATTTAAACACCACTGGGGTTTTTATTTTTTACTATAATTAGGAAAAAATACAGAAAATTTTGGGGGAAAAAAGGTTTTTTTACATTATGTTAGGAAACATTTATTATTACCCAGTTTTTTTGTAAAATATAAAAGATCGGGTCACGTCGGGTAAATAGACACCAAACATGTAATTCTTTTTAATGATGTAACTTTAAATTGGTGGGGGGGGAACTTAAATTTTTTTCCTTTTTTTTTCCACTAAACTTTATTGCTATCACATACGGGGGCTAATAAAAACCCCTCTATGTGATAGGAAAATATGTGACAGGTCCTCTAGCCCTTCAATAGACATGTGCGATTTGTTTTGGAAAAATTCGTTTTTCAGACGAATTTTTTCATTATTTAATTCGGATGTATCCGAATTTCCGTATAACAGAAATAACGAATGAAAACGAATCCGAATTTCTGAAAACTACATTTCGTACAAAAATTGTTAGCAGTAGTCTGTACGACATTTCGTTTGTGGATGAATATTCGTTGCAGCAAAGTGACTTTAGAAGAAAAAAAAAGCGTGTGGTCCACCCCCCCAATTGATACCAGACCCTTTAGGTCTGGTAGGAATGTTAGAAGGGACCCCTACCAGGCCTTTTAGGTCTGGTAGGAATTTTAAGGGGACCCCACCCCCAAAAAATAGGGGAGAAAAACGTGGGGTCCCTATAAAAATTCCTACTAGACCTTGATCCGAGCACAGGCCCGCCAGGGCAGGAAAGGGGGCTGGGCGATCAAGCGCCCCCCTCCCTGTGCCTTACATGGCCACGTGCCCTAACAGTTCATGTTACTGGAGGTACAAATATTTGGGCATGTGTGAAAGTTCAGTTTAGTTGCAGTGAACTAGATCTTCCCAACCGTTGGCTTATGTTTACTATACGTGAACACATATATTTCAATATATACTGGAAGTCTGGCATTAAGGGCTGGTTTACATGATAGCCATTGTGCTACAACACTTTGGCATTGACATTGGCCAACACAAACACAATGCTAAGGCAAGGCAAACAGTCTTGGTTTCAATAGGAGTAGATATTCATACTGCATTGTGTTGAGCTGCATTAAAATGATGCAGGCATGTTTTTATTGCAGGGCAACGCTATCCAAAACATTCACAACACAAGTGTGGTAACGCTTGTGCTGTGGTGTGAACCCAGACAAATACTTCACATTGAGTAGATCATGTGGGTGTAAGCATTCAAGGAGGGAACATTAATTTGCAGTGCAAGTTACCATGCCTAGTTTATGTGTACATTATTACTCCATGTCACATGATTATTTTTGTTTGAATCCTCTCTTGTGCCACATTCCATCAGAAGAACATAATATCTTTTATGAAAGGTTTTCACTACAATTTTATGAAGGTTTCATTGAATGTGTTATAATGTGTTCTCTTCGCTTGACAACATTGCTATCTCATTTTAATGTGTAGTGTGAAAGTATTTTTGGAGAGGGATTGTCATTTGAGTATTTATAGCATGTGAAGCAATAAAGTTTGCTATTTTCCTTTATACATTCCATTTCATCATGCGTTTATACATTCCAGTTCTTTTTTCTTTTTTGGGGGGTTTGGGAGTTAACTTATACTCACTGCTGATATGTATAAAGTTGACAGCCATAACATGGAAGTATCTTATAATTTTTGGCACCGACACACACTTATTCATTTGTTCCCACTATGTCTCATGCATTTATTCACTCATCGTCTCTGCTCCAGCATGCATTTCTGCACTCACCGCCACTGTCCTAATATGCACTACACTGCACTGACATTCACACTACACCAGTGCACAGGTGCACGCTCTCAGATTCTGCATCAACCCATACTTCCACATTCATTCAGTTTAACAAATGGGTACATTTCCTGGTAATGATTACAGTAAACTTATCAATGTAAAAATATGGGCACTGCCATTGTTGGCCTCTTCTTGCTAGTTTCCTGAATGTTATAGAAACCCATTGGCTTCAATATTTTCGGAATCAATACCTTAAATAAGTACCAAGAAAAAAAATCAAAGGTCTCGATTTGCAAGTTTTCAAGCAAGAGTGTTAGCTTGACAATCAGACAACTAGCATTTTCAGAAGAAGAGGTCAGCAATCACAACCTCATGTTTCTCTTTTTAAAAGTTTACTAAGGAGATGTTCATGAATATAAACATGTTACTAATCGCTAACATCCCAGGAAAGGAAATGGTGTAATGAAGTGTACAGCGCTAAATGCCCTTCAGGAAATTAGATAACGGTAGGGATCATATGGTGTCACCTCCGTGTCAAGCAATCGTGAAACAGTGTATATATAATAAATATTTGTGTAAAAACTTATAGTACGTTATAAAATGTGTCAGCAGGTGTCATAAAAGGCATGTCATACATGAACCTTATTAAATAAATAAACAAAAATCTTCAAAGAACATGTGTCATATATGTGAAAAAAATATTATTGTGAAAGAAATATTAAATAAATAAATAAACATGTGTCATATATGTGAAAAATAAATATATCACAATATAAAACAGTCTGTGTTGTTTTCTTTCGAAAATAAGTAGAAGTATGCACTTATAATATAAAAATGCACCCAAAGTTCTTAAAGCTCTCCGATCTTCAAAACAAAAAAAGCCCAGAAGAATGAGAATAAAAATCAAAATCGAAAGAAATGTCCAATATTATGAAGTGTCCAACGAAAAAACGATAGAAAAAAAAAAGAGGGAGCCTGGGAGTAGTGAGCCACGTTCCAGAGTCTGCTTGAACAAGGAAGGAACAGATTTGTCAAGAGTTGCTGTGGATCCTGACGTGTTCATCCAGATGTGTTTAGGCCCGGCCTACTTTAGTGAAGGAGAATTTATGCGAAAAAGTATCAAAGGAGACCTAACAACAAAGATTGTAATCCCTTCACCTCGGAGAAGCAAGCGGGTTCTGTAGCCTGAGGCTTTCACCAAACCTATAGGGTGAGTGCATTCCCTATAGGGGACCTGCCTGCCTTTTTTTTTTTTTCTATAGTTTTTTCGTTGGACACTTCATAATATTGGACATTTCTTTTGATTTTGATTTTTATTCTCATTCTTCTGGGCTTTTTTTGTTTTGAAGATCGGAGAGCTTTAAGAACTTTGGGTGCATTTTTTATATTATAAGTGCATACTTCTACATATTTTCGAAAGAAAACAACACAGACTGTTTTATATTGTGATATATTTATTTTTCACATATATGACACATGTTTATTTATTTATTTAATATTTTTTTCACAATAATATTTTTTTCACATATATGACACATGTTCTTTGAAGATTTTTGTTTATTTATTTAATAAGGTTCATGTATGACACGCCTTTTATGACACACATTTTATAACGTACTATAAGTTTTTACACAAATATTTATTATATATACACTGTTTCACGATTGCTTGACACGGAGGTGACACCATATGATCCCTACCGTTATCTAATTTCCTGAAGGGCATTTAGCGCTGTACACTTCATTACACCATTATTCTGTAGGCTTTTAGCCTGAGTTCAGCAGCTTTTTTCCTTTTTGGTTTTAGAAATGTTAGCGCCGGGGTCATATTAATATCTATTTTAAATTTTAATCCATCTTAATTTAGTTTTACTATTTCCGTTAGCGCAAGTTAGTTTGGTTCA
>NW_017307711.1:269227-269813 GCF_000935625.1 Nanorana parkeri
AGTTCAGCAGCTTTTTTCCTTTTGGTTTTAGAAATGTTAGCGCCGGGGTCATATTAATATCTATTTTAAATTTTAATCCATCTTAATTTAGTTTTACTATTTCCGTTAGCGCAAGTTAGTTTGGTTCACAGGAAAGGAAATACCATAGAAAGGAGCCATAATTCATTATTGGCGAATATATGAGGTCACGTATGTGACAATGGATAAGATTTTACAAGTTTTATTATTGTTGTGACATTCTGGTGGTGGCAGGAATATGATGTAATTATGATGCCAGTAGGTGGTGGTTTACTGTTTTTTTTTTTCTGGTTTCCTCATTTTTTTGTTAACTACACTGGATATTTAAGGATGTTTAGCACTTTGAGTTTCTGACACTTTGCCTGACTAAGGGGTCTATTCACGAAGCTGCCGAAGGATCTGGCCGTAGCTTCGGCCGATCCATTGGCTAGCTTCGGCCCCAGGACCCCTTCGGTTCAGTAGAACCGAAGGGGTGCTGTACGGGCTATTCACAATAGCCCGTACAGCTCCCGGTCATGGCCGAGCGGCTCAGCCGAGCCGAACGCATATGCATCGGCTCGGCTGAGCC
>NW_017307711.1:270642-287765 GCF_000935625.1 Nanorana parkeri
TTTTTTGCTGTCACTGCTAGCTCCGCACAATCGTTTGCTATTTACTTTTTAAAACTTTTTTCACTCTTTTTCTGTTCTGCTCGGTACCTCTGAGGGACCGAGCAGAACAGCCGAGCCGAATGCCGCTCGGCGGCATTCGGCTATTCACTCACTGCTGTTCGGGATCTTTAAGAATAGCCCAAACAGCAGTGAGTAGCCTGCCAGAGGTTTGGCTCAGCCGATCCAGATGTTGGATCAACTGAGTCGAACTCCTTCTGCACTTCGGGTCGGCCGAACATACACGAAGCAAGCCGATATATGGCTGATTTCAGCCGATGTATGGCTGAAATTAGCCGTACCAGCCTGAAGTGAATAGCCGAACAGTGTTCGGCTCACTTCACTTCAAATCGGTCATTCACTCGGCTGCCCTCGGCAGCTTCGTGAATAGACCCCTAAATGATCCTGCGAGGTACCGAAACATGGCTTTTTCCATTCATGCTGAGGGAATAATTTAAGACGATAGTCTAAAGATTCTGGAAAGGGGCGCAATTGCTGTGGTTCCCATGGGTGCTACTTTCTGTAGATATGCCTCCGTATGTAGTGCTATGAAGCACAGCCAGATTACCCGTAAGGAGAGCTAAGCAGGTGCCTAGGACCCTGTGGGTTTAGGAGGATGGGGGCCCGAGCAAAACAGAGCAAACTGGACCACATCCTGATTTCGGAGGAGAGGAGTCTAAGGGACAGGCAGCATTCTTTAGGGACCCCCTCATGGGGGTTTGGACTCAGCTGTGTACCGCCCCCAGGTCTTTTCCCAGATACTGGCTGGCAGAAATGGCCAGGGGAAACAGAGGTGCTGACAGAAGCACTTAAAAGAGATACTCATGTGCTGGATTGCAAGTATTTGGAGCAGCATACTTCACAACTAAACATACCGGGCATTGCCATGCCCTTCTGCAATGGTTCACAGGAGCAGAGTTTAGCAAACAGAGTGTGTCAGGAATGGAGCCAATAATGGAGCACCGGGCGGATTGTACCAGGAACACTGCCAGCAGCCAGGAGCATCAGGAGGAGCGTACCAGAAACAGTGTTAGTGGCCAAGAGATACTGGTGGAGTGCACCAGTACACACATACTGACACCTGGTACAGTGCCAGAAGAAGTGGACTAGGAACAGTGCCAGCAGCCAGCAGCTTCATGTGAGGTATATCAGGAATAGTGCCAGTGGCCAAGAGCAATAAAGCCTACCAGGAATGGTGCCAGTGCACAGGATGAAGCATACCTAGAGTGGGGACTATGGACTGCATGAACTAGATGGCTGCAGCACGGTGAGGCACAGGAACAGAAGACGCACACCAAGACAAGCTTAAACATTTGCAAACTTACAGAACAAGAAATTACAGGATACACCACGTCATAATATGAAAGAGGCAGAGCAGGGGTGGACCTACCGCCGGTGCAGCTGCACCTGGGGGGGCCCAGTATCCCATCTAACACAGCCCCGGGGCAGAAATGGGGGGCGCCGGATACCATCGGATCGGCAACAGGCGGGCGATGGGCCCCCCCATCTCTGCGCTGGGAGTGTCACATGATCAGATTGGTATCTGGCGGCCAGCAGGCCCCCCCAACTCTGTGCCGGGAGTATCGGATGATCCGACACTCCGGGCGCAGGGATGATGGGGCACGCTGGCCGCCGAATACTGAGGAGGGAGTCGAGAAGGAAAAAGCCTGCAGAGTATCAAGTAAATGTCACCAGCACACCAAAAGTATACAGCAAAAGTCAGTTTATTGACACATTGCCATTCAGTACAAGCGCTTTCGGGGCCTCAAGGGTACCCCTTTATCAGGCTTAGAATGACACAGTATCACAACACACCATCACCTTTAAATACACATGAATGAAATGTTAAAACAGACCCCTCCCACCCAATCTCATCATAGCACGAGTATCTCCCGCCATTTCATATTAAAAGTAGGCTCACATGTGGCAGGCTTATGGAGAGGCAACGTGATACACTCACCCAGCTGTTGCCACGCGAGAAGCATCGGTCCGTTGTCCAGGAGACAGGACGCCAAGCAGCAGGAAGACCACGCCCTTTCGTCCACCAGCGTACTCGCCGCGTGGAACGCAGGGTGGTTGCCGCTTGCGTCTCAGCCAGACGTTATTTGCAGGTTCCGCGTCCATTCGCGCATGCGCAGTGTATGACATTGGGACCGGAGCCTACGGCTCAAGTAGTAGTGGGTGGACAGCAGCGCTGGCGTCCCTAATAGCATCTGCCCCTGCAATATGCGGAATCATATTATAAACAGAGCCAAAAGATAAATAATCATGATATCAGGGCTAGCAATATTGGCCTAAGTCTGTATATAGAAAGAAGAGAGTGTAAAATGAATGCCCAGAGCTGCCGATGCATTACCAGGCCCACTGAAATCACCGAAAATGATACATACTACACCATTTAGGAGATCACAAATGATTATTCATGGGCTGGTGTTTACCATAATCCAAGATCATTTATCATCCAAAAAACATGTAAGCGAGAGACTAGAATTAAGGCCCCTGGGTTGTAAACAATCCAATGTGTAAATCCAAAAGGCTTCCCTTCGAAGGAGTTGTTTCGCCCTGTCACCTCCCCTGGGATGCATGTGTACCTGCTCAATTACCATGTATCTGAGTTCAAGGATTTGATGTTTAATTTTGGCAAAGTGAATGGCCACTAGTTTGTTCAAATCTAAATCGTCACCTTTTTGCAGTTTATCAATCGTTACACGTATGTCGCTTCTATGCTTCTGGAAGCGACGTTTGAAAGGTCCAATAGTTTTACTAATGTACATCAATGAGCAAGGGCACTTGAGCAGGTATGTGCTGTAAAAGTGAACTAACACTTTAAAGCATGGCACAGCATTAGGTCATGTCAGAACTATTGGGGCTAAAAGGAATCAATTTAAAGGACTATACATATTATTTTACATATTTTTATATGGGCATCTTGGAAGCCATTTTGTCTGTCTGTTAGAAGGTGAATGCAAGTTCATTCTTCCTGGTTGAAGATTCTCACAGAAAATGTTAAGAGTCTTAGCATATACATTCCCAGGTCATAAATTGTGGGGTCCCAGACAATTAACACAAGATAAGGACTGACTATGGTGCCAGGTGGTGTTATAATGAGATTGATGACCGTCATGTCTCGATTTCAACAATGGACAAGAGATTGGAATGTTTAAATTTTTTTCTCTCTCTCATTACTGGAAAAAGGGACTTATTTAAAAGTTGCCTGATGAAACGTTATTATTCATTGCAGTGATTATATTAGCAATAATTTTATTGTATTATTATATCATATGAAGCATCTATATACCTTCTTTATTGAATAATTTCAAGTATTTTTTTTTATATATATGTACTTTTATAACATCCAACCTATATTGAAATATATTAGTATGTATTATTAATATGGTGGGTTTATATTTTAAGTACTAGAATTAAGTGGATATACATAATTTTTATCAGTGAAATTAGATGTGGAGAACCACTGTGCCTGGTACCCACATTCTTCCATTTGCAAGGTATTTGAAGAAAGAATGTTAATTGCCATGGTTTAGACTTTCTTAAAGCTATACAGGTGAAACTCGAATAATTAGAATATTTCACTAATGCAACTTAAAAGGTGAAACTAATATATGAGATAGACTAATTACATGCAAAGCAAGATAATTCAAGCCATGATTTGTCATAATTGTGATGATTATGGCTTACAGCTCATGAAAACCCCAAATCCACAACCTCAAAAAAGTAGATTATTACATGCAATCAATAAAACAAGGATTGTACATAGAACAATATCGGACCTCTGAAAAGTACAAGCATGCATATGTACTCAGTACTTGGTTTGGGCCCCTTTTGCAGCACTTACTGCAATTACTTTTGCACGATATTCTAATTATTAGAGTTTCACCTGTATATCTATGAGGAGACCATAAGTCTGAAAGTCACAGAATAGACCATCCAATTATATTTATGGTTTTGTCTGGACAGAGGTTTTGTAGGTCAGAGGTTATCTTTAAGGAATAATATTGGCATTATAGACAAGTCCAACACATTTATACAGTCCAATAGTGCCCCCTTTAGGTGATTGCGAGGAAGAGGTACATAGAAAAATGAGGCCCCATCTGACGTATTAATTAAGTGGAAGCCCAAACCACGCCCACATTCCTTGGGGGATAAAAGTTTGGGGCAGGAGATCCAAAGAGAAAATGCAGTAAGAAAGTACATACCAAGGGTAAAGGTCGGAAGCTGATGACGGCTGACCAAGGGAACTGAACTAGAGAGAACCTGACCATCTCATGTTTCTGAACTGTGACCCAGCTGACATCTCTCAGACAACTGATTTTGCAAATTTTGGCAAAGTATACATTTCTATCTTTCTGTAGCCAATTGACTCGCCATATATATAGACCATTTAGTCCTCGTAGAATCTAGATTGAATTGAGATAATTTTAAACTGCAGTATAAATGATATCTTTCAATCTTGGGGAGAAATACACAAATCTGTATAATCTCCGGGAAGCTGATTTCAGTTTCTAGTCAATGGTTTAGTTCTGATGTATACTTAAAAATAATTTAGTGGAAATGTGTCTTTACCTTAAATATAGTCTTGGCTTATAGCCAACCGTGTGCATGATGCGACAACTTTTGCACATGCGCTGTTAACATTTTGAGCTTGTGAACATCTGTTTGCTGGGAGAAGTCATGTGTCAATTCTGAACATTTTATTTTCACATTCTGTGAGAACTGTGAGCTACTGAGAAGCTACCAATTGAATTCTGAAGTTACTTAGTTTTGTTACATTGATATTTTTAAATAATATCCTGTGATTATATTTTACACATTACTTGTGTTATCAAAATTATTGAAATTTCTGATCCATATTCTGTGTTTGTCACCAATTATATTTTTATTATTATTCTGCACTGAATTTTTAAGGAATAAATATATATATTTTTTTGCACAACATTGTATTCATCTTGTCTTCAAGTTAGCGCAAATAAACAAACTTGAGTTAATTTTGATTTGTGGAAATAAGTTGGGAATCTCCTTCATTATAGATTCTTGCTTGTTTTCATAAATAGAAAAACTGTTATTTTAGCAGTATAAACATTCTGACAATCAGATGGTCAGTCATTCGCCCAACGCAGCAGTCTTCTCCTATAAGTATTGCCAAACAATGAGACAAACAAAAAGATACCTTGTCGCACTCCTTACCAGAAAAACCCAAAGTTGAATGAAGGGGGGGCGGTGCTTGTAGTGACCTGCGGATGGCGCCGCCACACAGTATAAAGATGAATAAATGTCACCAGCACACCACCAGTAGTCCAAAGAGCTAGTTTATTGGAACGTCATGTCAACAAAACTAGTGCTTTTGGGGCCATGCAGGGTCCCCTTCATCAGGCTCAGCAATGACGTCACGTCTCTTTAGCTTAGTGGGGGACACATAAAGCAAGCCTGGGTGTCTCTAGTACACTGAGAAAGGTATTACTTTTACAAATTCCTTTGCAGAATGATCTTTACCTTTTAGCACCCTTTCTACTGAGTGAAGCAACATTTCCCCCAATTGTAGAACATGATCTCAGTTGTTCTACTATGGTGGGAGGGATGGGGGTCAAAAAAAGATAAGAACCCCTTAAAAGCAGAGCTAAAAGCAAAAATTAATTAAAGTGAACAAATATAGATACACTCTAAGCTCAGAGCTGTTTAAATGTTAGCTTTGGTGTAGAACTGCTTTTGGTGTTTTGCGCTTCTAATGCACTGAATGCAGTGGCTTGACTGCGCTTTGCATGGGGTGTGGGCATAGACATCCTGAAGGATGCCTATGACCCTACCCTAAAATGTTTAGAATATGTTTCATTTTTACCTACAGTTTGCCATGAAAATGCCTAAAAGAAGTGTAAAGGGGGGTGTGGCTTGACGCATGATGGAGTAGGACCTGTACCTTACCAGCTCCTGGTCCTGTGAGTTTCTTTTACCTCCATAGCTGCTTCAATTGTGCCTCTCTCTGCTCACTATGGGAAAGCAGAGAGGTAAGGACAAGAGACAGACTGGCGGGAGCAGCCGGGACAGGGACATTGACTGTTTTTCACCCACAATTCCTCTGTTGGAGGGCCTCTCAGGTGTCACCGCAACCCAGGACCGTAGCGAGGTTGAGGCGACTGAGGCTCTTGCCTCGGGTGCAGGTGCTGGGGGGGCTACAGCCATCAGGGAGAAATGGGGCGGCACAGCTCTGCACAGAGTATCGGTCACTGATATGTACCGATCCTCCGCCGCTCAGCCACGCACAGAACAGCTTTTCCTCTGGATGCCTGCTGCTAGCTATAGTGAATAGCCCGTACAGCACCCCTTCGGTTCTACTGAACCGAAGGGGTCCTGGGGCCGAAGCTAGCCGAAGGATCAGCCGAAGCTATGGCTAGATCCTTCGACAGCTTTGTGAATATACCCCATAGTACTATGTGTCCCCAGTTATGAATGAACAGGAGGTGCTTTACATCACTTCCAGTTCATGAGTTTCTCAATGGATAGTAGCACTCTGTACAGAGGCTTCACCCCATTTCTGAATGAATGGGAAGCCTCTGTACTTTCCATTCATTTAGAATAGATGCTGCAGAAAAAGAGATTGAGAACTCTGTGTCCTCAATTTCTTTTTCTATTTTAAAAGGGAAATATCGATCAACTTCCGGTTCCGGCGCCTGATGTAGCGGTCGCAGAGAACAGAGCTCCCGCACGGCCAGGGCTATATCTTATGTAAAATCATACCCCAGCATACCGGCATCACATTGTGAATTGCACCGCTGTTGACATTATCCTTGACGGCTTACATGGATAAATTCCTTGCGAAGCGACGCAACGGACCACGAGGTAGAGGCACACCGATACGCAGCAAGAGGCCGCAATCCGCCTCAAAGATGGCTGCGATGACTGATCGCCTGGGCTTTAGTGCATCCTCCTATGAGGAACTGCCTGCGTCTTCCGAACATGGCTTGATCGCAGCTGAGGTGGCAAAGCTGCTACGACCCACCATTCAAGACGCGGTGCACAAAGCGGTCTCAAAGGGCATACAATCCCTGAGACACGACATTTTGAATCAGGCCCAAAGAATAACCGAGGCTGAATGTCGCATGGTACAGCTGGAAGAGAATACTAAGTCAGCCTCCACCCAACGCCAGGTACAATATCTCATGGACCGGTTGACGACCTGGAAAATCGGTCAAGGCGAAACAACCTGAGAATCGTACTGCCCCTCCATGCTGCCAACTATTTGCGCTCACAATATTCCAGATCTGCTAGGCCTCCCTGCTCCCTGCAAGGTCGAGCGGGCACATCGAGTAGGCCCTCTTACCACCCAAGCAAGAAGCCTAGACCGGTCATTGTACATTTTTTAGACCGTCTAGCAGTTCTCCAGGCCTATCAAGAAGCTCCACCTGGACGAACACCGGCTCCTCATCTTTGCAGATTACTCAGCCAAAGTCACGAAAAAAACGGAAGGCATTCGGGAAGGTCTGCTCCACTCTGTACCAACAGAAGATTCGCTTTACACTCGCCTACCTGGCTAATCTCCGCTTCCAATCTACAGATGGAGTACAACAATTGTTTCAAGATCCTGCTGCAGCGCTCTCATTCCTGGATGGAATGGCGAGCACGACATCATCCACGACAGGCTTCAGTTCCCCCCGTGCTCAGCGCCCTACAACGCCGGCTAGAAAGGCCTCAACTTGCCTTCCAATGACCCCCACGGATTCGCCGTGAACCTTCGATAGTGACGGGAGAACCCCATCATTGCTTCACCCGCCCCAGCAGTAGTACCCCTCCCAAAAATAATGGAAGCTGATCTCACCGACCTTAATGCAGATATTTCACCAGACGAAATATTGGAGGCCCTTAAATCCTACGGCAAATGGCAAATCCCCGGGTCCTGACGGCGTACTTGCGAACGGGCCAGGAGGCATACATTAACCCCTTCATGACTGAGCTAGTTTTCAGTTTCTGTTCATAAATGACTGCCATGCTTTTTACATTTTTGCTGTGTGATTCTTACACAGCAGTAATATACTTTCTTACTAAATGTACCCACACATATTATATATTGTTTTTTAGAGGACAGATAGGGCTATATAATTATATCAAACATGTACCAACCGCCTCACTTAGTTTGAATCAAATATAAAAAATTAGGAAAAAAACTAGAAGAAAACACTTTTTTTCACAAGTTTTGATTATTTTTTTATTTTTTATAATAATTATAGTATAAAAATATATTTATATATAATTTTTATTTTCCTAATTTTGTTTTTCACTTTATACTTTGTAAAAAAAAAAAGTTAAAAAAACAAACTTTTTTTGTCAGTTTATATCAAGCAGTCACTATGACTGCTTGATAAATTAACCTTTTTTTTTATTTTTAGCTATTAGGCTGCTCCAAACTTAGGAACAGCTAATAATAACCTTAGAGACTGATCCTGACAGCATGTCAGATTCAGATCTCACTAAAGCTCTTTGATCGTGCCTAGACGATCAGAAATGATGCATTTCAAGCAAAGAGATACATTGTATCTCTTGTATCTCTTTGCTTGAGATGCATCACATAGCTTCATAAACATCTGCCAGTCTATGGAGCTGTCAAAACAAATAGCAGGGAGGTGAGTCACTCTGCTGCCTCTCTGCTATTTTCAGCTGTCAAATACGGGATCGCTGCTTAGCGCTCCCGTATTTGCATGTAACGGCTTCATTCTTTCATTAATGAAAGAAATAAGCTTTTACAAAAGCTTAACTATTTCATCAATGAATGCCTCAATACTGAGGCATTCATTAATGACTGGTAACCGCTGAGAATCAAGCTACTGAAGATGAACCCTTACTTTTCCAAGCATCTACAGCTTAGGGGGAACCCTTCTTTCCAGCAGGGAGAGGACTATGACACCTTCACCCGATGGGAAGCTAAGGGGATATCACACTTCACCAATTTTGTAAATGTGACTAACACCAAGATACTTACATTCCCAGAATTCCAAAATCTACACCAGATCCCTGCGAAAGATTTTCTACATTTCTTGCAAACCACGGCTCATATTAAAAAGCTAAACCCTAATCTTTCCCAAATACTGAATAGCACGCCTCTTGATAGAATTGCCTCCACAGGCACTAACTCCATTTCATCGATATATACCTACCTGCGACAGGCTGGTCTTCCTCCTTTTTTTTTAAACATTTTTTATTTCAAAGTTTTCAAAAGTTTTCCGTCTTTTCCAAACAAAAGAGAAGGATAGATACATGTAATACAGGTAATACAGGTAATACCGGTAATAAACAGTTTGATACATAAACATTGCAGCAGCATATTCTGTGGTTGTAATGTCGTTTGGAGCTTACACGATAGCCATTTGTCAGGTAACTATCTCGACTTCCAGCAAATGATACTCAGGAAGGGTAGTCATATACACATAGAAGTATACGGGGATCGTGTGGAAACAATAAGTAGGTGTATCTGAAGGTGGAGGAAGTCGCCGCGTACCGTCGCGGGCCCAGGTGTAACCAGAAGGCCAAGCGCCGGCACCCGCCACTCCATCCTCCACTGTACGCTATCTAAACAGACCACAGGGATATTATCAAAGAGGAAGGGGGTGTGTGGGGCCAGGTTCTAGAAAGGGAGGGGGTGTTGGATACTAACATTTGGAGAAGGAGGGGAGCGGGGCAGGCAGGGGAGAGGAGCTGTGAAGAGGTATGGAGGGGGATAGAGTGGGGATGAGGTTAGGTGACCAGGGGGCCGGGCACCGGTTCCCGGGCCGCCGTCTCTACCTGTTCGGTCGCGGCCTACCTCTAGAGGGGACCCTGCAACAGGGTATTGTATTCGGTCGTCTGCGTAAAAGCGGTCCAATATGACCATGTCCTGCAGTGCTTAGCATGTTGGCCTCGTCCAGACCAGACCAGGTCCTCCATTCTCTCTACCTCACCAACTTTATGAAGCCACATGGACAACGTGGGCGTCTGGGTCGATTTCCACTGAGCCGGGATGCAACAACGTGATGTATTCAGGAGGTGTGGTAGAATAGATGACTTATAGCTTTTCCTTGAGAGGGAGTTGTGGTGAAGGAGAAAAAAGGCTGGATCTTGTGGGATTTCCCTATCGGTAAATTTGCCTAGTAGTGACTTAACTGCGGACCAAGATGGGGTCACTCTGGGGCAAGTCCAGAAGATATGAAGTAAATCTCCTGGAGCTTCTTGACAGCGCCAACAACTGTTAGGTACCGAAGGGTACATCGAGTGAAGGAGTTGTGGGGTCCTGTACCACCGAGTTAGTAGTTTAAATCCGGATTCTTGGACTTTCGTGTGAATGGAGGATTTAAAGGTGAAGTAATGAAGTCTCGCTGTTTGAGCAGATGTAAAACTGATCCCCAGATCTCGTTCCCACTTGCGGATGTAAGCTGGGATGTCCTCTGCAATGGGGGCATTCAGTAGGGAATACATGCAGGATACCGCATGTCATAGATGGTCCATATTATCACATTCCGCTTCAAAGGCAGTGAGCAGGCGGGAGAAGTTGGTGGCTTCGGGAAGTGTGTAAGAAGTGAGAGAGCTGGATGTTCTTCCAGAAGCCAAGGATGGCAGTTTTGGGATCTGTCAGTAGGAGCATTCTAGTTGGCCATGAATCATCACTTAGAAAGTGTTTAGCTCAGAAACATTTCGCCAATCTAAGTGATTTAAAAGCCCCGTCTTCCAGTCCTGGGGTGAAACCCGGGTTCCCCAGTATCGGGAAGAGAGGGGAGGGGTGTGGTGAAATATGCAGGGAGTCAAAGACTTTCCTACAGATCTTCCCGGTAGCTCCTACTGTTGGGTGTGATCTGATCTCTGCTGATACGAGTTTGTGACACCAAGGAAGACACTGTAGAGGAATAGCTGAGGCTGCCTGTTCTACTTGCAGCCAGGGCTTAGGATTAGCATCCTAATCAGAACAGTCTGTTTATTGATTTGAGGTACCCGAGGGGGATCTGGATCGGTAGAGCCTGGAAGAGATATAAAATCCGGGGCATGATGTTCATCTTAATGATATTACACCTACCGAACCAGGAGAAATGGCCGGAGGTCCAATGGAGCAGGTCCTGTCTCAGTTTAGTCAGAATCTCGGAGATAAAGGAACGTTCCCGTTGAGCTTGCAGAGCCCGAGCCAGAATTTTCCCACATTTGTCTCCGTATTCATAGAAAGTATTTCTACATCTAGTGAGCGCATTTTTTGCTTTAAACAAGTAAAGGGACTGTAGGTGGATCCTCAGAGCCGTCAGTTCCCCCAAGGCTCCGGCAACCAGGGTGCGTTTATGGAGAGTCTCTAGAGCATGGATTTTGGCAAGTATATTGGTAATCTGGGCCTGTCTAGCACGTTTAACGCGGGATCCGTGTTTGATAAGAACTCCCTATAATGTAAGCTTTGTGTGCCTCCCACAAAATCATGGGGGTACAATCTGGGGTGGCGTTGGTGGAAAAATAGGATTGTAGTTCAGAGCGCACCGATTGGGATATAGAGTCATTTTGCAAGAGTGATTCATTTAGTCGCCATGTCCAGGGGGGAGGTGGTGACTTGGATAAGTCTATGTCCAGTGAAATCGCTGCATGGTCAGAGAGGGAGATAGAGCCAATAGTTGCGGTTTGTAAACGCGGGAGGTCATTATGTCTGACTAGGAACCAGTCGATTCTCGAGTAGGACTGATGCGGGTTAGTGAAAAACGTGTAGTCCCTGTCAGTGGGATGAAGCAGGCACCAAGCATCTGTCAGCTGGTGCAGTCGCAGGCATTTACGAACCCGTTAAGTGCGGGGTTGGACATGCTGGAGGCGGACCTAGGGGAGTCTATCAACGGTTCCAGTACGAAGTTAAAGTCCCCTCCTACTACCCACACCCCATCTGCAAACAGTGAGAGACGTTCCAGTACCTGTTCCAAGTAGGAGATCTGGTGGGTATTGGGGAGATATAGATTGGCAAAGGTGCAAGGTTGACCACCCAAGGTCCCCTTGACAAAAAGGGCCCACCCCTCCGGGCACGCCCATGTGTCCACAAGCTTCCAGTCGGAGTTACGATGGAGCAGAATGCTCACACCCTTAGTCTTAGAATCTGGCGTGGAGCAATGGTATGCATGAGGGTAATAAAAGTTGTGAAATTTGGGGACCTGGTCTGATCGAAAGTAAGTTTCCTGGACAAAGCAGATTACACTCTTAAGTCTCCTAAACTCCTGCAGGATCATGGATCTCTTTTCGGGAGTGTTCAAACCCCTGACATTAAGGGATGTCACTGTGGTGGGGGGGAGTGGAGGCAAGAGTGTCGGGAGCGGGAGTAGGAGAGGGGAGAGAGGAAGAGGGGGGGGTAGGTCAGAGAAGGGGGTGGCGAAAACAAAAAGCTAAGGGAGGACAATTCCTCAATACGAACTGCACCAGGAGGGTACCTTCGGTGCGTTCGGCCTAAGTGGGGGAATAGGCTTAAGGCAAAGGTCACGGAGCTATAGGGGAGCTCCGGGCAACGACTTTCGATACAACTGAATAACATAACATTTAACAGCATCAAAAATCTAGCATAACATAACATCTAATCTAAAGGCATCAAATGATCTGGACGCATCTGGTAAGGTGCGGAATCGTACAATGAGGATCATAACAGTGTACACAGTATACCGAAATAGTGACATATACCCTCTGGCCCTAGGATTATATTACTATTACTACCCATTACGGACCAGTGAGTATACACAGCATATCGAGCCGTTCAGGGGGGAGGTCCCCTCTGAAACCCCCCCCAGACTATAACGGTAAGGGGCCCAAAAA
This sequence comes from Nanorana parkeri, assembly GCF_000935625.1. Classification (NCBI taxonomy): domain Eukaryota; kingdom Metazoa; phylum Chordata; class Amphibia; order Anura; family Dicroglossidae; genus Nanorana; species Nanorana parkeri. The sequence goes on from NW_017307711.1 coordinate 283,468, forward strand.
GGGGGGGTCAAAGAGACAATGTAGTGGACTCCTGCGGGCAGTAAGCACACATCAACACATTAATGGAAAAGATTTGTGAGGTGGGTATCCTCCCATTCCGCCCCCCCACTAGGCGGGGGAGGAGGGATGGGGGGGCCCTGTTACCGGAGGGACCAGGCAGGGCATCATCCAGAGGACTCTTCGGTGGTGTGGAGTCTTGGGGTAGTCCATTGCGTTCAGTTCAACGGCTGCATCCCGCATACCCTAAACAGAGCAAAGCAGAAGAAAGTACTTGAGGTGTGACAGGGTATAGTTCGACAGTAGGGGGTAGATGCCTAAGTAGTTATCCGGTTCAGGAACGTTACTGTGGTAGGAAGGGTCAGACCTCACGCACAGTCTGGGGCCCCCGTGGGGGGTCCAGGTCTGCGAGTCACGTTACGAGGACCAACAGGTGCTCCACGAGAGAGGTGAGGACGGTTAGGGGCAGCAATCCGGGAGGGACCATCTCGGTTACGTGACCGGGGGCCCGTCGGCTCCAAAGATGGGCAAAGCCAGTCCGGTATTGCGATCTGCTCAGTTTCCAAAAAGGCAAACATAGCAGGTAGATACGCAGGGGTCTTTAGTGTGAACGTCAGATCCTGTTTCTTAACCAGCAGGTGAAACGGGAAGTCTCACCTATAGGTGGCCCATGAGCGTCGCACCGCGTCTAGTAGCGGCTTCAGCAGACGCCTCATGAGAAGGGTACGTCTGGAGAGGTCCGGGAAAAGTTGGATAGTCGCCCCATCAAAGTCCCTTTACACCACGCACATTGCATGATGTTGTCTTTGACAGCGAAGAAATGAATTCTGCATACCACGTCTCTTGGCCGATTCGGGTCCTGTGGTCTAGGGCCCAAGGATCTGTGTGCCCTGTCAATCTCTATGGGTGTGCCCGGGGGGTTGTCTAGGTACAGATTAAAGATGTCTCGGACAGTGGCCCGGAGGTCCGAGGGGCCCGTAGATTCAGGGAGACCTCGTATGCGCACATTATTCCGCCTGCCCCGGTTATCCAAGTCATCTAGGTGAGTGTCAGAAAGCTGTTGTTGAGAAGCGGACTGAGCAGTTTCTAGGGCAGCTACCCTATGGAGGAGGTCAGACTGCGTTTGTTCCACAGAGGCCACCTGGGAGGTAATAGAGGTGAGTTCTTGTTTAACTTCGGCCAAGTCTTGCTTGTAAGCAGTTTCAATGCGAGCAGCAAAGGAATCAAAGTCCGCTTTAGTAGGGAAGGTGGACGCCAGGTCGGCTTTAGTGGGAAGTGCGCTAATGAGACGCCTAAGGTCTTCATTCAGGATCTCAGGGGAGCGTGGCAATTCAGGGGCTTCCACCATGGTATCTTGTTGTAATGGTAATGTGGGATCTGAGCCCCAAGAACCCATAGAGTCATTGGTGGTGTCCGTGATTGGGGGGACAGACCAATCCATCAGTCCCCTTGATGTGGAGGGCAGTTGTGGCGTTTGTGGCGTCAGGTCCTGATGCGGTCGGGGGGGGAGAGCTATATGGAGCCCCTTACCTCCAGTGAGTGGAAGAGGAGTCCAGCCTCCAGTCAGGTCCTGGGGCTCCGTTTCAGCAGGGCCGCTGACGTCATCACGGCCTGAGGATCGCGGCCGCCGCTCTGCATTGGGCCGTCCTGGTGTGTCCAGCCATGCTGGGGAGGCATCCGGCGGCTGATCAGCCCGGTTCCCCCTCCTCTCTTCCACTCGTCGGGCCGGACGGGTCCCCACATCGATCGGGGAGGAGGAGTCCGCATCGGAGAGGGCCGTCCCCAAATCTAGGCCGGTCGGCGTGGAGGCTTCGCGTGCGCCGGTAGGCCGCAGGTGCACACGAGGAGGCCGCTCATCAGAGGGGTGTCCCGGAGACACGAACAGCCTCTTAAAGGCAGTTTTGGGGGTAAACTGGGAAAAGAGGAGTCCAGCCTCCAGTCAGGTCCTGGGGCTCCGTTTCAGCAGGGCCGCTGACGTCATCACGGCCTGAGGATCGCGGCCGCCGCTCTGCATTGGGCCGTCCTGGTGTGTCCAGCCATGCTGGGGAGGCATCCGGCGGCTGATCAGCCCGGTTCCCCCTCCTCTCTTCCACTCGTCGGGCCGGACGGGTCCCCACATCGATCGGGGAGGAGGAGTCCGCATCGGAGAGGGCCGTCCCCAAATCTAGGCCGGTCGGCGTGGAGGCTTCGCGTGCGCCGGTAGGCCGCAGGTGCACACGAGGAGGCCGCTCATCAGAGGGGTGTCCCGGAGACACGAACAGCCTCTTAAAGGCAGTTTTGGGGGTAAACTGGGACCCCTTCCCTTTCGGCTTCTTCCCCATGGTGCCAGGTACTTGATGGTGATGGCTGATATAGCCATTTGGCGAAAGTCAGCCGGGAGCTCAGTGGAAACACAGCTCACACGGCCATTGCCAAGCCACGCCCCTGGTCTTCCTCCTTTAACGCAGCCCAATCTTGCCAAATGGGAAAAATACATTCCAACAGATGACATTGTTGAGAAAATACTACAGGGCTACCGCTCTACTTGTAAGCTGGTGTCTAATGAACAATGGAGGGAAACAGTATAAGATAGTACATAGAGCCTACTATGCTTTCCAAATGAAAAGTAAACATTGTCCGAAATGTAAACTGCAGGCAGCTCCCCTGTTCCATTGTTTATGGGAATGCCCCCATATTCAACGTTACTGGGAGAAATGTATACAGTTTGTAACATTGGTGGTAGGCCAGAAACTCCCACTTGAGGTCCTTTTGCTTTTATTTAAGTATTGGGACTCCTCATTGCCTATCCCCAGCAATCTCAGTCGTCCAGACAGACAATGGGTAAGCATCTCTCTATTAGTGGCTAGACGCTGCATCCTTCGGGAGTGGTTATCACCTAGTCCTCCTACATTAAAGAGACTAAAAACCGACTTACTCAATCTGTTCCATTTGGAACGACTAGATGCTGCCTTGAACAATCAGAATGAGAAGGGGGTAGCTACTTTCTACACCAGGTGGATATCTTATATGGCCTTCATGTTCTCCCCTTGCGAGAAGGAAAAGCTGCTCTCCCCGTTCGCATTCTCAACATGCTACCTTCTGGACAAATTGCAGAGTAGGCAATGAGTAGCAAATGAAAAGCAATCACATATACCTTAAAGGATACAAATAAGGTCGCTTTACAAAATGGACATCCTGCTATTAGCAGCCTTAGCAGAATTCTATTTTATTTTATTTTATTTTGTCATAATTTTCCTTACTTCTGGACGAGGGAATGAGCTGTGACAAATTATACAAATTTTCGTGGGCACATTATGGAGTATGTTTTTGTTTTTGTTTTGGCTAGTGTATATTCCATTATACTATACCACTGTATTTCTTGACTATTGTCTCCTTTGAGAAACGTTGTTGCCAATTCAATATTTTACATGATGATGTTACAAGCCGATGCACATACTAGAAGATGCTGTATTGCCCATACTACATGATATTTGATAATGTGACACGTGCATTTCTGTAACACTGTACTTTTATTTTCATTTACAAAATAAAAGAAAGTTTAAAAAAAAAAAAAAAAGAAGAGAAAATCTCACCAAAGGTAGATAAATCTGTCACTGGAACAGTTGTCCCCATTGGAAGGTGTCTCCCTCTATTCCAGTTCTGGTGACAACTCATAATGTTGGCTTTTTCTTCACTTTTAGTCCTGACAATGACCAGCACTGGATCAAATAGAGTGAATATCCTCATCAGGGACACAGACCACAGTTAAACGCTGACAGGGGTTCCCTTTTCTATCCAAAACTTGGAAAATGGGCTTTAGATATACTTTAATTTGAGTATTAGAACTTTTCCAGGACTGTTGAGTATAACACAGCTATGCCCCACCATGCCAGTGGCATCAAATCTTTCAGCACTATTCAAAATGGCTTCCTCCACAAGGAGACCCGTATACTTGAACATGTACAGCATCCGCGACCATGAAAAGTTTGAGAATCACTGTCTTGGTATGTAACGGTACACTTTTATCTTCATGGTCTTTGTAGGTAGCACAGTATATTGTTGCTTTACTTGTTACGATGTGTATTTTGTGCATATAAATAAAGGTGTAATTGTGCCTCAAAAAAAAAAAAGGTAAATATCACGGGTCTGTTTAGACCCCTGACATTTCCCCAAAGCCCCCCAACAGTAAAAAAATTAACAAAATGAAAAATAAATGAAAAAATCCTGGAGGCAGGGCGCATGAAAGCACATGACACTGCGCGTGCGCGGCGGTGGGTGACGTTACACCCCTGTTGGGGGGGGGGGGGGGGCTTTTTTTTTGT
>NW_017307711.1:287910-302726 GCF_000935625.1 Nanorana parkeri
GGGGGGGCACTTTTTTTTGTTCTTGCCTCAGGCACAAAAGGGGCTTCTCCATCTCCCTCACTGCATGGCTCTGCTACCCCTTCTCCTCCAGCACGCAGCATGTCACCAGCTTCTACTAGTGCTAAAGAAGGCTGGGACATTGAGCGCTACACTAAGGCCTTGCCAACTAAACATGATCTTGATGCCTATGTGAGAAGATTAGAGAACACATATAAAAACCTGAAATTGGGGCGCTGAAGCGTGATGTGAGTGCCAGATTTGATGATGTTGATCGCACTACTGCTGAATCAAAGACCCATGTGCAGGCTCAGGAAGTTGCTCTGAGCAGACATGAGGTTTTACTTCACCAACATATTGCGCAAGATGAAATTGAAAATAGAAACAGAAGAAACAACATTAGACATTGAGGTCTGCCTGAGTCAATTGATACCAAAGATTTGACCTCCGCTGCCTTGGCTATTTTTAACCAGCTCTTACAATGGCCAAAACACAGTGAGATAGAAATAGACAGAATCCACCGCAGTTTGGACCCAAATAACCCTGAATTCCCAAGAAATGTCATCTGCTATATCCACTTTTTTTAAAGTGAAAGAGTCTATTATGCAAGCAGCAGATCTCAAGATAAGATTCTCTTCAATTGCTCAGAAATCGTTCTACTCCCAGATCTTTTCATACACATCTTGTCTCTGCAGGGGGCTCTTAATCCATTATTGGAGCTGCTCTGGTCTAATGGTATCACTTATAGATGTGGTTACCCCTTCCAACTTATTGCCTCCTGTCAAGGAAAGACAGCCGTTTTCAAGGAACTGGGAGACCTGCCAAATTTCCTAGGCAAGTTTGAGTTCCTCCAGTTGTCACTTCTCCTCTGGCCCCTGAAGCCTTCGATGCCTGGTCTTCCTTCCTCATTGGATTGGCAACAGCATCGCAACAAGAAAGGAGTCCGCTCGGAACCATACTCTTCTTCTGCCACTTGACTCTTATTTCCGGCTTGTTGCTTCCAAGTTTATTTCAAGTTTGCACTCAGACCGTACTCTCCTTGGTTCCTCCTTTGGCAGCTGCAGGGTTTCCACTCTGATGTCCCTCTCCATCTTGAAGAATATGCCCTGTTTTTCCAGATCCCATGTGGATTTTGGAATTGACGACGGAACTTTCTCTGTGTGAGATTTCCGCCTTATTTTTGTTATTTCTTTCCGTGTTATCTGATTTCAATTGTTTGCTGCTTATTCAATAACATTCACATGTGTGTTATTTACGTTATGGATTATTATCTCTTCTTGATATGTGCTATGTCTGCTTTATTTTGACTCCTAGGAGCGGGAGTCCAGCTAGTGACTGCCACAAACCCCTCTTAGGACTTTTCTGTCTAAAGGCATACACTAATTCGTACTCTGACTTCTTTTTTTTTTTCAGTGTTTGCTCTCCCTCCAATTGGCGATTAGAATTGTTGCTTGTTTGATACTTATCTTGCCCTTTTCTTTCTTGCTCTCTCTTTTCTCTTGTTCTTTCTATTCTCTCCCTCCTTTCACTTTCTTCTGTCTCCTCTTTTTTCTTGGGATAACACACTTCCTACTCCTTCTCCTGCTCCCAGGGCTTATTTTCATGCTCTATTTACCCCCTCCATAGCGTAATGTCTGCTCTGAAACTTTCCATCTCCTCTTTTAATGTCCGTGGCTTTAATACTCCCCAGAAGAGAAGTCAGATTTTATATAATTTCCATAAGTGTAGAACTGAAGTTCTAGTCCTTTGAGAGACATACTTTAAAACTGATAAGCTACCCTTGATAAGTAAAAAATACTTCCCTCCATGGTTCCATAGTACTAATGTTATGGAATCAAGTAAAATGACCATTTGTCTTACTAATGTATATAGGTGTGTAGCTATCCTCTTACTATCTATTCCTTACTCAAAAAGGCCGCTAGCTGCACCCCCTCCCATTGTGTGAAATAAAGGCAGGAGATGCTTACTGGCCAATAATGGAAAAAAGTTTACAAACTGCAAGGATTGTTGATGACAATTCTTTTATTTCTGGTGTGGAATTCTGCGAACAATTGCGGGATTGGGCAAGGGAAAGACTGGCCGACCAAGCCACGAGTATCCAGGATGTTGTAACGTCCCTCCGTTCCGTGCCACGTCCCGTTTGCGTTCCAGGGTGGAACGCAGCAGAGGGAGAAACCGCTGAGGGTTTCCTCCCCCATTAGGGGAGGTACTATGCGTTCCACGCTGGAACGCGGAAGTGCGCCGCGGCCGCGTGACGTCACGGCCTATTTAAACCTGAGCTGAACGATGCAGGGTGTTCACTATTTGGTTTCTCATGCCCAAACACCCTGGAACTACAGTATACAGGCGGACTACTCACCAGGACCGACTGGAGGATTTCCCTACAACTCTACAGGGGATCTATGTCTTTGCTAACTCCATCACCATAAGCGCAAGTACACTGGAGTCCTTTGGGCTCATTACATGGCACACATGGACTGCCTAAACCTATAATAAGGTGATATCTTATATCTGGACTGCCTAAACCTATATTGTTGAGAGATCTGTGTGCACTTATATATGGACTGCCTAAAGCTATGGTATAGTGATAGCATGAATCGGGATTGCCTAAACCTATCTTATTGAAGGGATCTGTAGGAATATACATATGGACTGCCTGAACCTAGAGTCTTGTAATGTATAAAGCCATGATATAAGGACTACCAAACCTAGGTGTACTAAGTAAGCTACATCCGTTTCCTCAGGATGTCTAGATTCGAGGGGTTATGTCCTAATAACTCCTCCTCATTTGAGTTTCTTGGTTTTGCTTTTGTTTGTATGGCTGATGATGCAAGAACCCCAAACTCTCCGCCTCTGACTGAGAGTGACGCCTGGGGTTCGCGGCTGAGTGCCGTTTTAGATTCCTAGCCTATAAGCCTCGATTCCGCAGTTGTGATCCACCTCAGGTTATAGAAACCCCACCGGGCGTGACAGATGTTACCCAAGATAAGGTAGAGTCAGTGGAAAAGTTTTACACTAGGTTGTCACAGATGTTCTCAGACCTAGGGTTCAGTAGTCATAATAAAGTACATAGCCAACTGCAATCATCAGCCTTTGTGGCAGGCCTGAAGGAGCCAATTAGGAAAGGCCTTACAATGGCCCGACCTGAGTACCGGGTGTTACCCCTTGACACCCTTCTATTAGTGGCGAAAGGCCTGGAGTCATCTCATGCAGCCAAAATGACCACCCCACTCATGGTGTATGATACTTGTCCTGCCTCGTCCCATTTTACTTCAGGAGCTGCAATCCCTCAGACGCAGACGTCCAGGCTGCCCCCAGCCTGCTTTAACTGCGGGAAGCCAGGACATTTCAAGCGGGATTGCCGAGCACCAAGACACCCTAGGCGCTTTCCCGCACCACCACAATGGGGCCAGAACCAGCACCAGAACCAGCAGCAACACCAGAGCCCTGGACCTAGCCCAGAACACCTGGACCTTCTACACTAGGATTTGGGCAAGCCTGTGTCACCCTCCCCTTCCATGGCAGTTTCTTCAGGGGATACAGGGGGCCCACTAGCAAAGGTTACCTTACCCATTGAAGGACACCCAACCACGTTTTTAATTGACACAGGTGCAGCTAGAAGTGTGCTCAGAACAGAAGACCTGCCTGACCCCTCCTACCTTTCTGACATTGATATATCCTGTGTAGGAGTAGATGGGACCCCCAGATCCAGCCAACTGACCCGCCCCCTACAAGTTGGGACATTCCCAGACCTACTTACCCGGTTTGTGGTATCATCCACCTGTCCTCTGAATCTCCTGGGCGCAGATGTACTGTCCAGATTCCAAGCTTCAATTGTGTTTTCCCCAGATGGGAACATTACTGTCTCATCTCCCCTGGGACGTGAGGACTCTTCTGCGCTGTGTTCCATTCCCCTACTAATGTCTTTGGAAGAGTCACCTACCACTGGAGTCCCAGCAGATGGGTTGAGCAGGATTCCAAGCTGCTTGTGGTTCACAGGACCTGAAGATATTGGACATCTAACAGTACCCCCCGTCATGGTGGAACTGAAGCCTGGGGCTCCCTTACCCAGGAAGCCACAGTACCCACTAAAGCCAGCACAATCTGCCGCCATCTCAAAACAGGTCAAATCCCTTGTGGCAAATGGTGCTCTCGTACCATGTACTTCCCCATGCAACACACCTTTGTTCCCAGTGAAAAAGAAGACGCCAAAAGGGGAACCGGAAAAGTACAGGATGGTCCAGGATCTCCGGGGCCGTCAATGAAGCCACGATCTTGGGAACACCGATAGTGCCACACCCTCACAATCTGCTTGCAAGAATACCTCCTACAGCGAGGTACTTCACAACAGTGGACCTGGCAAATGCATTCTTCAGCGTTCCCCTTCATCCCTCCTGTAGATACCTCTTCGCATTTACACATGATGGACAACAATACACATGGACGGTCATGCCACAATGAGCACAGAACTCTCCCAGTCAGTTTGCAAAAGCCATGGCCACCATACTTGATACATGGCAAAAGGAACACCTGGCAGTGACCCTCCTCCAATATGTGGATGATCTTCTTCTATGTGCTGATGACTTGACCACCGCCGAAGACACCTCAGAAACTTTGTTGTGCTATCTGGCACACCATGGCTGCAAGGCCTCCAAACTCAAACTGCAGTGGTGCTCCACGTCTGTTTTCTTCCTTGGTCACTGCCTATCCCATGGTATAAGACACATCACGAGGGACAGGGTCAGGACAGTTTTGGATATACCACTACCCATGGGTCAGAAGCCGCTCCATGCTTTCCTTGGACTGATCTCCTATTGTAGGGCTTGGATCTCGGGTGCCTCCTTGTTGATGAAACCTCTCTATGATGCCCTAAAATCTGATCCCTTCCTGATGTCCCCAGAAGCAATCTCCAACTTCGAGATTCTCAAGCAAGCTATTTCATCAGCTCCTGCTCTGGGACTCCCTGACTATGACAAGACCTTCAAGCTTTTTGTGTCTGAACGTCAAGGACATGCCACAGGTGTGCTTACCCAGTCCCACGGCGACCGCCTACGCCCAATAGGCTACATCTCCTGCAGATTGGATGCGGTGGCGAGAGGAGGCCCCTCCTGTCTTCGAGTTGTCTTTGCTGCTCAAGCCTTGCTTGACAAGACCTCGGATCTGGTCCTGGGACATCACCTTACCCTGCTTGCACCCCATAACATTGCTGCTATACTCAACCAGATTCAGCCCAAACACCTGTCCACGGCCAGAGACTTGAGGCTCCAACGTTCCTAATTACTGCCAGACATTGTCACCCTGATGCGTTGCAACACGCTAAACCCTTCCACTCTCCTCCCACTTCTCGAGGGGGGAGGTGGTGAAGAGTGTGAAGACCCCGACCCTTCGCACAACTGCTTTGAACTGATGAAGATGGAAACTACACATCTCCCCACTGTGAGCGAGAAGCCACTGGAAAACCCAGACCTCACACTTTTTGTTGATGGCTCCAGGCTTGCCGATGTACGAGGCAAGTACCATACAGGCTATGCAGTGACCACTGAAGACACAATCCTGCAAGCTGCAGTCCTGCCGTCAACAAGGTCTGCACAAGAAGCAGAACTACAAGCACTGACCACAGCGTGCAGACTGGCTGAAGGAAAAAGAGCAAACATCCATACAGACTCAAGGTATGCCCTTGGGATTGCACATGACTTTGGAGTCATATGGAAGGCCAGGGGATTCCTGACAGTGGCAGGGACACCAGTAACACATAGCACGGCTATCAAGGACTTGATGGATGCCCTACTTCTTCCAACTCAAGTGGCTATCCTGAAGGTGAAAGCTCACGGCAAACTCAACTCACAAGAAGCTTGAGGCAATCATTTAGCAGACTCAGTGGCCAAACAAGCAGCAAGTGGCCCACGTGAAGTAGAAGGAGAGATGGTGCCGGGAGAAGATTCCACACCAGTTCTGAATCTACAGACCCTACCAGTGAACAAAGACCACTTGAAGGAACTTCAAGGAACTGCAAGCCCAGACGAAAAAGAGGCCTGGAAGCAGAAGGGAGCAATTCTAAAGGATGGATTGCCTACCTGGAAGTCTGTATCCAGCAGTGGTCCAGTGGGCACATGGGGCAGCTCACCTGTCAAAGAACCTTATGAACTCCCTCATCAACAAGTATTATACAGCACCTGGAATCACCACATTCACAAACCACTTTTGCAGATCATGTGCCATCTGTGCCAAGTGCAACCCAGGACGCACAGAAAAGACACCACAGAAGCATCTTGCAAAACCGCTGTACCCTTTCCAGAGAATACAAATTGACCACATCCAAATGCCAAGAAGTACACCCTAGTGGTTGTGGATATGTTCTCCGGTTGGCCAGAGGCTTATGCAGTAACCAACATGACTGCCAAGACCACTGCAAAGAAACTTCTAGCTGAGGTAGTATGCAGATACGGGGTCCCAGAAGTAATAGAGAGCGACCAAGGCTCTGCCTTCACGGCCTCAGTGACCAAAGAAGTGTGGGCTGCACTGGGGGTTACCTTGGCATTCCACACTCCCTATCACCCTCAGAGCAGTGGGAAACTAGAAAAGATGAATGGTACTCTAAAAACTAGAATGCTGAAAATGGCCCAAGAGACTGGTATGAGTTGGTCGGACAGTCTGCCCATTGCCCTGTTTAGCGTCAGATGCACACCAAGGGGAGAACACTCCCTGTCCCCCTATGAAATCCTGTTTGGTTCAGCCCCCAGACTTGGTTGTTATTTTCCACAACAGTTGCAACAACCCCCACATATAAAATAATACACTCTCCGCCCTATTCCATGCACCCCCACATATAAAATATTACCCTCTCCCCCCTAGTTGTCACGAGAATTAACCCAAATCCATGCTCAAGTGTTTTCTTCCATTCCAGATCCTGAGTTAGATACAGCCTCAACAGACAAAGGATATATAGAGGAGAAGTCATGGTGTAGGCAGCGTCTTGTCTGTTGAGGCTGGGGGGGGCCCAGGATTTGGCCATTACTAACACCGGTGGCATACTAAAATTCTGGTTTAACTCATTCAACACTCATGTTGCACCAAACACACTATCAGAGCCTGTCAACAAGCAGGGGACAATTAGATTATTTATGTCTGTGTGACTGACCAGTATTGGGGTAAAAACTGTGATAGCTGGGGATCAGTAGGTTGGAATACAGGGACCGACTGGGGGTACAAGCCAGGGCCGGCCACAAACAGAGTAGACAAAAATGGAAAATCGCCGATCAGCCGAATGACTGAATCAGAAGCCCAAGGTCAGAAAGTTAGACTAACCATCGAGAACCCTAGCCCAGGTGACGCCGGAACATATGTATTGGGGATATGGTGGGGGAACGGCTATTACAGCAGCAGACACAAATTTCAATTAAAAGACATGTACAAATCCTCCGAGTCGCAACCACTCAAAACGGCGACAAACCCACTCAAGCCCCATATTCACACCTTAAATTACATGGTGGCAATAGCCAATCCCACCTTTGAGGACACTATGGCTGCAGAAACTGGTTTCTCTGACACCAACCTGTGGCTTGAGTGGATGAGATTCAGTGCCAATCAACATAACACAAGCAACTGCTATGTCTGCGGCAGCGCCAGGCCACACCTAGGTACGGTTCCCCTGCAGATCCTGGGAGAGAGTGAAGAATGCTTCCTTAGTCTATACACCAACACAACTACCGATCATACTGAAGGGTGGAAAAGAGAATATCCCATAGTTACCAAAACCCTGAAGCCAGGTGAGGGTATCACTGTTTACCCGGGGAATTACACCTGCCACTCCAGTTATAAGGGCAGAGGGAGATTCCTGGGAATTTCACGAAAGGCTACTGCGCTACTTACAGCAATGTTTCACAGGGGCTGGTACAAAATCAGACCCAGTCCCTTGGTGATGTATATTGGATCTCTGGGGATCACAACATTAGAACAGCTTTTTTGATTATATTTCTTTTATGCTCACCAAACCTTGTTCGTAGGCTTCTGGTGGTGCGACCCACATACAATTTGCCACAAGGACGTAGGATTCCATATATCACAAAGGTGGAAGCACAATTAATAAATTGTTTAATCGAAAACACTTTCCCTTTTTGTCCCTCAACTACTTTCTTTCTGTGCCAAAAAAAGGCACAGGCCCCGCAATTTGGTGCATTGCACCTATAACACCCCGTTTGGCCGAATAATCCCTGATCTGAGTGTAAACCTCTCTGAGTCTTGATCTTACTTGGAGCTATTTGTCTACGCATTGTTGCCGTGTTTTATTATCTCTACGTTATGTATATTATTGTGATTGCATGTGGTTTGTTTCTCTCTCATTTTGTTTCTACATCCAATAAGTTTTTGCAACAACCTGCAACTATATGACACACCCCAAGTGTTTACGAATTGCATAGCTGCTATTAAGCCAAGATATCTGTCTGTGATTTTAAGAGCCGCTTTCCACTAGTCAGAGGACTTTCCGATCTATAGTAATATTATACTTTTTAACCCTTTTCGTATATAACGGTGTCTATATTAATTTGTTTTAGTATTTCCTGATAATAATTTTAATAATAATGACAATGTTTTTTACTCATCAGTAACTGCGGTTTTAACCGTCAGACAGGTGTGAGCCAATAGCTGAATTACCGGCAAATGGTCTGATATTGCCATATGACCTTTCGTAGACAAACTTCAGTGATTGGTCAGTTTTAATTTAAATAGAGCAGGATACAGAAGAGTTCCCTTAGGTTCTGATGAAGGGGGCGTGCCCCTGAAACGCGTAGACCTTCCGAACTCACAGGGGCAGAGGACTTTGATTTGTTTCATCCTGTGAGACTCCAGCTGTCAGAGTTTCATATTTCATCGACTCTTACATACTTTTTATTGACTGACCTTTTTGTAAGTATAATTTCAGCCGTGTGTGCCGTACAAAAAAATAACCCTTTTACACTATGGAGGCGCTCTGTTTTGTTTTTTGTTTCCCAGATCGAGGGAGCAGCCTCTTTTGTGTATCCACTAACATCAAATTGGGCTTTTTCTTGCAACCGGCGGCGCCGGTATTTGTCGATTTTTGTGGCTATCATGCCTCTCCATATCTTAGCTGAAAATACCCCCAACACACACCTTGACCCGACACCTAGCCGAAGGAGGAAACGGGAAGCCCCTCCGGGAAGCTTTGACCCTCATGTGTATATAGATGCCATTGGAGTCCAAAGGGGGGTGCCTGATTAATTTAAGGTCAGGGATCAGGTAAAAGCAGATTTTGAGTCCCTGATCCCCATAATAACTGTCAATAAGAATGTTGATTGGATAAACTACATCTACTATAATCAACAGAGGTTTGTGAATTATACCAGAGATGCCCTCCAAGGAATTGCAGATCAATTAGCCCCTACCTCCTACATGACATTTCAGAATAGAATGGCCCTGGACATGATTCTCGCAGAAAAGGGGGGTGTGTGTAAAATGTTAGAAGGATCGGGGACATGTTGTACCTACATAATACAATTTGCAATAGATCACTGTGCCTGAACACAGGATACATGCGTTCAGAGACAGTGATCTATTTAAAACTGTGGACTGCTGCTTACAGATATGGCCGCTGTCACCCAGTCATTAACTTCAGTGGGTACAGCGGCCACATCTAACTGGGACACCTGACATTCCTATCGCAAGAATCCAAATGTTTCTGCTGCAGGAATGCCAGAACGTCCTGTGTAACGAGGCCTATTTCTTTAACAGTGCCACCAATAAAGCTGGGAAAATGGGATTTGTAATTATAAAAGGGGGATTATAATAATAACTTAAAATAACACTGGGGTTTATCATTTTCCCCAGCTTCACTGGCGTGGCAGTGTTATTTTAAGTGATAATTACACTGCCACACCACAGAAGGATTGCACAGTGCAATATAACCCACTTTCCCTAATTTCTTTGGTGTGGCAGTGTAAATATAACTTAAAATAACAGTTACACCAGTGAAGCTAGGAAAAGTGGGGTTACAAAGTGGGTGCAGTGTGAGTGGTGTGGGTGCACAGTGTGGACGGTGTCAGTGCACAGTATGAGCGTGGTGTGGATGCAGAGTGGGTGAGTGGTGTGGATGTCTGTATGGTAGGTGTGGGTGCACAGAATGGGTGGGCACTGTGGGTGAATGCACAAAGTGGGTGGTGGTGTGGGTGAGTACACAAAGTGGGTGGGTGATGTGGGGGGCGCAAAGAGTGGGTGGGCGATGTGGGTGGGTACACTGAGTGGGCAGTGTGGATGTACAGCATCTCAAATCTCTTCCTCTGGCCAGCTTTTACACCATATATAGTGCGTTCCAGTGCAGCTAGCTGCTGCAATGTACGGTATCGCATAGTAGATTCCCCCTGCATTCTGGTGCATGCAGCATTTTTTTCGATCTCACTGGACCGCAACACAGACACTGATTTTTGTATTTATTATTCTTTTATTTAAAATTGCATGAAATCAAACAACAATGTTTACAATCGTCAAAAAGAATCCACCTCCAACAGTGGTTCTTAAAGCAAAAAATTGCAACACAGACACTGATGTGCAACACATTGTGGTGCAGGCGATCGCAACTCTACAACTCTAGGACCCGACTCCCCCTATCCCACCCCCCCTCATTCACTTGACTTGGAGTGGGAAGGGTGATTTGCATATTAATGAGGCATGGTGGGATCTCCATATGAATAAACTACCGCGGCTCATAAATATGCAAATCCCACAATTACCATATGAATGAGCCGCAGGCAGTGTTAATGGCTCCTGCAGCTCAGTGGATGTCAGGAGAACAGAGGCTGCATTCCCTGCCAGCTGGACCCATCCCTCTGCTTACCTGTCGGCAATCCAACAGTGGAGATCACACTCCCACGCTGCTGCTTCTCCTCCAGCCAAACCCAGGCAGGAGATAACTCCACCCTACGCTCTGACCTACACTGGCAGGGGAGAGGATTGCAGGTGTCCTTGGGTTCTGTGTGACTGTGCACAGCTTTTGACTTGCAGCCGCTCGGAAGTTGAGGAACATGAGCCTCCCTCTTGCTCCCGACCGGGCACGCTTCTCACCCGAGCCCTATAGTGGCCGCGTAGGCTGCTATGGTGGTAGTAATGCCACTGCTTCTCGCTCTATGATCTTCCCTTGCAGGCGCTGCAGTCTTCCCCTGACTCCTATACCTCTAGACAAGCAAGGATTGGCTGCAAATGAACTTGGGGTTTTTTCAATTCAATTTTGATTCCCCATTACAATCATTGGGAGCCGTCTATGGAGATAAACCTCTCTCCCCCCTACTGCGTAGTTTGGAACTGGAGTGGTGAGTGTGATATGATTTCCAGACGCTATTTCTGGTGAATAATAATTATATGATAAAAAGGAGATATATATACAGTTGTGTGGAAAAGTGTTGGCCCCCTTCCTGATTTTTCATTGTTCTGCACGTTTGTCACACTTTAATGTTTCAGATCATCAAACAAATTTAAATATTAGTCAAAGATAACACAAGTAAACACAACATGCAGTTTTTAAAGGAAGGTTTTTATTATTAAGGGAAAACAAAATCCAAACCCACATGGGCCTGTGTGAAAAAGTGTTTGCCCCTTGTTAAAACATAACTTAACTCTGGTTTATCACACCTGAGTTCAATTTCTCTAGCCACACCCAGGCCTGATTACTGCCACACCTGTTCGCAATCAAGAAATCACTTAAATAAGACTTGACTGACAAAGTGAAGTAGACCAAAAGATCCTCAAAAGCTACACATCATGCCGAGATCCAAAGAAATCCAGGAACAAATGAGAAAGAAAGTAAATGAGATCTATCAGTCTGGAAAAGGTTATAAAGCCATTTCTAAAGCTTTGGGACTCTAGCGAACCACAGTGGGAGCCATTATTCACAAATGGCGAAAACATGGAACAGTGGTGAACCTAGAGATGGGCAAATTGGTTCATCTGCATGAGCGCTCCTCAACAGATCGCTCACTGAAAAGATCCGGATCTTTTAAATGGCTCATGGTTCACTAAACCGCTCTTTTTACTATAGTAGGAGAGGAAATGAGACGGGGTGTATTTTGAGGGAGGGAACCGGAGTTATTTTAAAAGTAAAACCATTGCTTGTCGGCTATGCAGAATACCCCCAGCCCCCGTCCCCCTCCACTATAATGCATTGCTGGGACTTGTAGTCCTACATAGTTAGTGCTATTCTGCATTGCTGGTATGCAAAATACCACCAGCTATGCGGGACTACAAGTACCAGCAATACATCATAATAAAAGTCGGCTATGCAGAATACCCCCAGCCCCCGTCCCCCTCCACTATAATGCATTGCTGGGACTTGTAGTCTTACATAGTTGAAGCTATTCTGCATTGCTGTATAATCATCATCCAGCAATGCAGAATACCACCAGCTATGCGGGACTACAAGTCCCAGCAATGCATTATAATAAAAGTGAGCACTATATCACCAGCATCCCCCCCCCCTCAAACACTCACACTTCCCCGCCACTGCTACACTCATTATTATAATTCACATGAATTTACTTACCTTTAAAACAGCAGCACAATTCATAAGACGGAGAAATGCTGTAGCATAGAATGAGTGAACCTCTCTGAGCGGATCTCAATCAGTATCATTGAGACGGTGCAAGGAGCGGAAGAACTATATCATTCCAATCCTGATCCATTGAGAGCCAGATTCAAAGATGCACAGGAGCCGAAAGAACCAAATCATTCCTGAGTCTGTCTGACTCTTCGAGTTCCGGCTCTTTGGCTCACAGATCCGTCTCTGTTGGTTCACAGATGTGATTGGTTACAGGGGTGGGCTGGGCGGGGCTGGCAGAAGCATGGCTCTCACTCTAAGATCATATTACCAGAGCTGTTTACAAGAGCTGCTTACAAGAGCAGCTCACACTCTTCTCTCACTCTCTGCTTCTATATTCCATCCACAGAGCACAGACCGAGAAGAACCAGCGCTCATTTTTACTGAGCCACTGCTCTTTCATTCCTCTGAGGGAACTGCTCAATAGATACGGATCGCTCATGAGCGACCCATCTCTAGGTGAACTTTCCCAGGAGTGGGCAGCGAACCAAAATTATCCCAAGAGCGCAGCGACAACTCATCCAAGAGGTCACAAAAGACCCCACAACAACATCCAAAGAACTGCAGGCCTCACTTGCCTCATTTCAGGTCACTGTTCATGACTCCACCATAAGAAAGAGACTGGGCAAAGATGGCCTGCATGGCAGAGTTCAAAGATGAAAACCGCTGCTGAGCAAAAAGAACATACAAGCTTGTCTCCGTTATGATAGAAAACATCTTGATGATCCCCAAACTTTTGGGAAAATACTCTGTGGACTGACGAGACAAAAGTTGAACTTTTTGGAAGGTGTGTGTCCCATTACATCTGGTGTAAGAGTAACACCTCATTTCAGAAAAAGAACATCATACCAGGGTAAAATCCTGAAGGATAATGTGCGGCCATCTGTTTGTGACCTCAAGCTGAAGTGAACTTGGGTTCTGCAGCAGGACAATAATCCAAAACACACCAGCAAATCCACCTCTGAGTGGCTGAAGAAAAATAAAATTAAGACTTTGGAGTGGCCTAGTCAAAGTCCTTACCTGAATCCTATTGAGATGCTGTGGCATGACCTTAAAAAGGTGTTTCATGCTCAAAAAACCTTCCAATGTGGCTTAATTACAACAATTCTGCAAAGATGAACGGTAGTTTTCTCAGAGATACTACCGGTGGCAAGAGCCACTCCGGACAGACAGCGCGAGTTGAGGGAGCTTAACAAGTGGCTCCGGAGCTGGTGTCAGAAGGAGGGATTTGGTTTCCTGGAGAACTGGGCTGACTTTGCAGTCGGCTACCGGCTCTACAGCAGAGAAGGGCTGCACCTTAATGGAGGAGGTGCAGCATTTCTGGGGGGGGAAAATGGTAGAAAGACTGGGGGAGCTTTTAAACTAGGAAATGGGGGGGTGGGCTTAAAAATAAAATTACTTAAATCAAATGGAGATAAATTCTTCTTAGATAAAAAAAATAATAATACAGAAAGAAGTAATAGAGGAATAGATAGTGGGCTCACTCCAGTCAACACAGCTAAAGTAATCACCGAGGTTAAAATAGCAGAAACAGTCAATGTAGCAAATAAGTTGTCAGAAGTGAATAAAATAAGAAACGAACAACCAACATCAAGGCCAAACAATAAAACTAGTGGGGAACAAGTAGGATATAAACTTTTGTCCCATAACAAGACAGGAATTAAATGTATGTACACCAACGCTAGAAGTCTAGTAAATAAATTAGAAGAGCTTGAAATTATGATACTCGAAGAGGACTTCGATATAGTGGGTATATCGGAGACCTGGCTAGACGGCACACATGATTGGGCTACTAATATAGAGGGGTATAACCTATTCAGGAGGGACAGATGTGGGAGAAGGGGGGGGTTTGCATTTACGTTAAAAACTATCTAAATATGCATATAAGGGACGATATCACGTCAAACAGTGGAGAAGATGTGGAGACCTTATGGCTAGAGCTCGATATGGCGGACCCTAGCCGTAAACTTATTGTGGGTATTTGCTATAAGCCTCCGAATATAGGGGAGGAGGGGGAAGCAAATCTACACTCCCAAATAGAAATAGCTGGGAGGGAGGGCAATGTAGTCGTGATGGGTGACTTCAATTACCCGGACATCAATTGGGCTAATGGTACCTCAGGATCGACAAAGGCGGGCCGATTTCTGAACTTGTTGCAAGACAATTTCTTGGAACAGATGGTGGAGGTTCCAACTAGGAAAAATGCCATCCTAGATTTAAT
>NW_017307711.1:307567-320101 GCF_000935625.1 Nanorana parkeri
GCTAGGGAAGTCAGAAATAGAAAAAGATTTGGGGGTCATTGTAGACCACAAACTGAATGGTAGCTTGCAGTGCCAAGCTGTGGTAAACAAAGCTAGCAGGGTCTTATCCTGTATTAAGAAGGGGATGTATTGCAGGGACAAGTCTATCATTGTGCCTCTATATAGATCATTGGTTCGGCCCCATCTGGAGTATGCAGTCCAGTTTTGGTCGCCGGTACTGAGAAGGGATGTCCTTGAACTGGAGAGAGTCCAGCGGAGGGCAACAAAACTAATTAGGGGAATGGAGGACCAGAGCTATGAGACAAGGCTTCTGACCTTAAACATGTTTACGCTGGAATTAAGGAGATTAAGGGGGGTATGATTTTCATGTACAAGATGTTCAATGGTGACAGCAACATTGGCAACAAACTGTTTGAGATTAACTCCATTACAAAGACTAGAGGCCACCACCTAAAGTTGGTGGAGAAAAAATTATTACGGTCCCTCAAGAAACGTTTGGATAATTTCTTGAGGGACCGTAATATCCAGGGATACCAGTATCCCTAAGAATGAGATGATGCGTGGACCTATATGGGTTGGACTTGATGGACGTATGTCTTTATTCAACCCCAAATACTATGTAACTATACTATGTAACTAACGAGAGGACCAATATTCCTGTACAGCGCTGTAACAGACTCATTGCAAGTTATCGCAAACGCTTGATTGCAGTTCTTGCTGCTACGGGTGGCCCAACCAGTTATTAGGTTTAGGGGGCAAACACTTTTTCACACAGGGCCATGTGGGTTTGGATTTTGTTTCCCCTTAATAATAAAAACCTTCCTTTAAAAACTGCATGTTGTGTTTACTTGTGTTATCTTTGACTAATATTTAAATTTGTTTGATGATCTGAAACATTAAAGTGTGACAAACGTGCAAAACAATTACAAATCAGGAAGTTTTTCACACAACTGTATATACAGTATATATATCTAGATATGTTCCTTTGGTGATGTGCATTGGGTCTGTCTTTGGTCTCCCCGGAAAGCCCCTGCAGTAACGGCGCGACTCGCCCGCCTCCCCGGGAGATCTTCATTCTCTCCTGCTGCCTCCTCCCTTCTTTTCCTTGTGTTTGGAAACCATTTCTTGGCCATGCTTTGGATCCACAGCAGTTCTGGGGTAATATATATATTTTTATATATATTTTATCTTTATTATGGTCTTTATTATGTACTAGATGACACTGCACATCCATATTGGATGCTATATTGCGTAAACGTATTATTGTCTATTATATATCAAGTAATAGCAAGTACTATATATGTGTTGTATCTGTATTTGTCTCTTTGGTATATGCGAAGCATATGCATGCAAAAAGTGTTTTTAAAAATGGAGATAATAATACACGATATGTTAATCCATAGATACGTACGTGAGGTTCCTGAAGAAGCCACGTGAAATGCGTCGAACCTCAGAATAACCTGCCACATACTGCCACATACCCTATTTTTAGAATGTGTATATGGTTGCTCATCCCATATCTACTGTGTATTGACTATTTGACATGGCCTTTATATGTGTCTTAATATGTTTTTAGCTTGTTATAAGAAATAAAGAAGGTTTATATTTATACTTCACACCTGTAGCTGTATGTATTTTGTGGCACCTTGAAAAAACCACAGGCTCATTTGCAGCCAATCCTTGCTTGTCTTTATCAGTTATAGGGGTGGGGTGCCACCCACTTAGCTCGCACATCCCTACCTACTGCTACACTTTGTCCTATACCTCTAGATTACAATCTTATATAGACAAAATGGCGCTTTGGCCCCTCAGTACACAAGTATCCCAGATAGTCGATTCCCCTTTTGTGGAGGCCAAGGTGCGCAACGCTATCAAACACTTGAAAGTAGGGAAATGTCCAGGCCCTGATGGGTTTTCCCCACGTTTTTATAAGGTTTTATTCCCAATCCTTTTACAGGCCTTTAACTCGGTGGACACGGCCCACCCACTCCCTCCTCAGATGTTGTTGGCAAATATCACAGTCATTCCCAAACAGGGTAAATACCTGTCCCGGTGTAGCAGTTACAGGCCTATTTCACTTTTGATGTTCGGCCCACCCGAAGCCACGCGAAGCAAGCCGATGTACGGCTGATTTCAGCCCATGTACGGCTGGAATCAGCTTTACAAACCTGAAGTGAATAGCCGAACAGCGTTCGGCTCATTTCACTACGGGTCGGTTACTCACTCGGCTGCTTAGTGAATAGACCCCTAAGTGTTCTGGGGGTGCCGGTTTGCCAGACTTTGAGCTGTTTCACAGAGCGACCATTTTATTATGGATACCAGAGAGGTTCTCCAGGCCTATAGTCAAGCAATCAACCCTTGTGGAACAATCCTGCTCCAGCCTGGACTTAGAGGCCCTCCTGTGGTTCACTCCCTTGCCTAACCCTTACAGATTGCAGGTTTCTCCCCTTACGCTAGCATCACTTCATATTTGGAAGTTGGTGAGAGATCGTAGCAGCTTATCCTCCTGATTGATTTTGATAATCTATTGGGATCTCCCAATAGGCGTATCGTACAATGTTTAAGGGGGAAGGATTCACTCCTTTTGGCCTGGCGAGATTTTGTTGACCCAGTCAGTGGTTTCTTTTATTCCCCCCTCAAACATTCCTCCTCCAAGGTCCCACCTGTAGACAGACACACACCTGCAATCTTTTAGTAAACGTCTGTTTTCCTCCGGTCTCTGTCATAGAGCCCTCGTGGCTTTTGGAAAATTGTGTTCCCCAACCTATCACTAGTTTATAAACTGCTTACCCTTAGGCTCAACTAATCCCTGTCTGGGTTCGTCGAGTCATGCCACCGTGAGCTGGGGCGCACCTTTTCATCCGAGGGAATGGGAATCTGCCTTCTTTTTCACTCATAAGTCCTCCATTTCCAGTTACAGTCAAGAAAAAAAAAACTACAAAATTGTTGCAAGATGATATAGGGATCTGGTCACTTTACACCATATGTGTAATGAACAACATCATGTGCATGGAGGAACTGATGGCCCTAGGCTCAAATTCCTGTCACCGTTTTTTTTCCCTTTGGGTGCTCTGGATTAACTTCTCCACCTCTGACTCTGTCTCAGAGACTTGGTGGTATTGATGTAGCTCAAACCCCTGATTGAAATTATTCTGAGCCTTTTGGGATGCCATTCCAATTTAGTTATATTGTTATATTTTATTTTGCCCGGCCCATATATAGTCATCTCCTTTTTCTTTTTCTTGCTTCCTTTTCTCCTCTGTGTTTTGTATGCCCCTCCTCTCTCTTTCTCTCTTTCCCCCCTTTATCTGCAGTTGACAGGCCATTGATCTTTTGTGTTCTCAATTACTTATGCACCCAACACTAAGGATTTACTCCTGTAATAATAATTATGTTTTAATTGTATACCACATTGATTTTTATTGTTTGTTCTTTCTCATGCTATCTGCTCGATTTCATTACTCTGGTATGTTGCATTGAAGTATTGCATTGTGCTGTACTCAATAAACTTTGATTCAACCATAAAAGAAGTGTAATTGAGCTTATCAACATATATTTGCTAGAGAATGTCTATTGAAGACTAACATCATTTGCAAGTGGTGGTTTACATATTCAACTTGCAGCCAGGATGGGAGTACTTCTATTGTGAAAATGGAAATGGATGGAAACACAAGGAAAGTGCTCTAAGGTGTTGTATTATTTCTGCGTACAGTTTTTTTATGTTGAAACATATGTACCAGTGGGGGGCGTGCCGGACAGCAGATGTAGAGGCGTGACATACATCTCTACATCGGCGAGGAAGACGATAGCTGGGCGGTGAGAGCAGGCAGAGTAGCAGACGCTGTGACAGGGGAGAGACGTCTCAGCACTGCATGGCCGCTGATGGCAAGCAAGCCAGGTACACTGGTCCCTGCAGCTGCGATGACCCGCAAGAAGGAGACAGCAGCACGGAACGCCCACGGCAATGGCAGCACCACACCAGCTCCGCGTGGAGAGCGACTAGCAAAGGAAAGACAGAAGGATGCAGCAACAGCCCAATTGGAACAGCTTGCATGGTATCCGATTCCTTGGAAGAAAGATGCCCACGGATCACCAGGACAAGCACCGAGCAACATATCAGCAGGCAAGTTAAACAGGATACAACAGAGGGATGGCGGGGGAGGCATGGAGGAGTCATTAACTGATATTAACCGAGTGGGGGTAGTTCTGAGTTGCAGAGTCAGATGGGTGAACTAACTACAGTATCTTTAGCTATGCAAATAAAGGAGACTGGAGATGAGATACAAACATCAGAACCAACTTTGAAAGATTTGATGATAGCTATTAGTCAATGTACTGCATCAGTGGTGTGTCTTGCAGATCAAGTACAAAGCATACGGGCAGACTTTACGTTGCTGCAGCAAGAAATGCAGAAGGCAGGAGAACGAATTAATGAGCTAGAAAATCGTACTAGTTCTATTGAAGATAAGCTATCTCTACTTTCTACTGATGTTAAAAAAAAATGCAGGAGTATGGAGCTAAATATTCAGGAAGTGGAAGATCTTGAAAATCGTTTACATCTAAATAATTTACACATTGTAGGTCTTCCGGAGATCCCGGAAAATGATAATGCAGTTGGGTTTGTGGAAAATTGGCTGCGAGAAATAATCGGTAAAGAATATTTATCCCCACTGTTTGCAGTTGAGCGTGCCCATAGGGTACCTACAAGAGCACCAATTCCTGGTAGCATGCCCCACCCCCTCTTGATACGCTTATTAAATTACAGACACAAGGGGGTTGATTTACTAACCTTATAAACACGCCACGAACAAGTATACACCTCTGTAGTGTGTTCCCTCCCAGCATGATCTGTTGGTGGAATCTAGACACCTTTGTAGTGTGTACACACCCAGCAGGTGTGTTGTGCAAAGCCCTGCATGAATTGCAAGGTGATGTTGTGTAAATTAGCTCTACATTGTGTTGCTTGCGTTGATGAATGCAGGAATGTAAATGCATGAGCTAACCATTTTTGTCTAAACTGTGAAGCAGCATTATATATGCATCATGTGCATGTTTTTTCCATATATGGCATTAGTGGAAATATGCTTTTAGAGACTTTTTGGTTGATAAATACGTTTTGCTGTGTAAAAATCACACGCACCTAGTGCGTGCGTGTGTTTAGGTTAGTAAATCCCCCCCCAAGGAGTCTATAATGAGAAGATTGAGACTTATGCAAGATATGTTCTTTAATGGTGCCAAGATAATGATATTTCAAGATTTTTCACCAGAGGTCCAAAAACAAAGGGCTTGTTTTCAGGAAGTAAAGACAAGAATACAATGTCTGCACCTCCAATATGAGATAATTTACCCTGCAAGAATGAGGATACAAGCAGACGATTCAGTGCATTTTTTTTATTCACCTATGTGAACGAGTGGCTTGATACTATAAAAAATAAATTCAGGGGGGCGTGGCTAACGCATGGAGCTGAGCGGTCGCACCTGAACAGAGCTCCCGGCATAGCCAGATGAAAACTGCCGTTAAACTGCTCCTTCACTGCATATCTTACTGCCACACGTGCCACCGGAATAGGGAGGAGAAGTCAACGATTCGCTGGGTCCCCAGGTACCCTCAAATGCTACTTGATCTTGGATGCACGATCATCCCCGGCTTCCACATTGTGGGTGTACTTCCGGAGCTGACTGACACCTACTCTGCACAACATCGCTCCCTGACTCCCCGGGATCTTCCAGCGACTCCAACCCTTCCTCGCCTCATCAACCACCTGTCGACAGAGGTTTCCGAAGTCATGAGAGATCTCCCAACGAAAGCGGACTTGGCTCACATGTTTCAGGTCTCAGAGACCTCCCTTAAACAGGATCTCTCCAGCATGAGATCAGACCATTCCCACCTGTTGACTCGACTGGAGGAGTCAGAATCACGTTTGGAAACACACGAGCAGGCGCTCCGAGATTTGTGGGACTCCCATTGCAACATGGCGATTGCCCACCACGCTCTTCTCTACAAGGTGGAGGACCAGGAGAACCGTGGTGGTCGCAACAATTTACAGATTCGGGGATTGACTGAGGCTACAACTGATCCTGATCTCTTGGACTCATTACAGGGCATTTTCAACTCAATCTTTGGTCATCCGGTCACCACACCGATGCGTTTTGACAGAGCTCACTGTGCTCTCCGCCCATGCAATTTGTCAGACTCAACTCCCCGTGATGTCATCTGTCGTTTTCATTACTTTGAAGATAAGGAGTAAGTATCTTGCAAACTAAGGGGCATGGCGTCGATGGATTTCGATGAGGCACAACTACAAATATTCCCAGATCTTGCTTTGTTGGAGCGGCTCAGGAGAGTGGAGGTCAACTACAGCTGGGGATTCCCCTCCTGTCTCAACTCTAGAAAAGGAGGCCGCTCTGCCACCATGCGGTTTCCTGAGGAGTTGGAGTTTTTTTGTTCGGATTTGGATATCCCAGTTCCTGAGCGTGTCCAGCACCATCCCTGAACTCCTCCCTGTCGCCGATAGCAGCTGGCGTTCCACCCCGAGGAAACGCCGCTCCGGAGGCCCTGACATCTCCACTGGAAATGGATGAGACCGATCCACTCTAAAGATGGTCCTACATCAATCTCCATTCTATTCCCCAAGCTATGTTGCACAGTTTTTGGATGTACCTACTGTCGGGACAGTTACTTGCCAACCTTTTTATTGTTCATGGTTTGAAAACTTTTCTTAACGGCATCAGTTAACTTTATTTGATTAATGCACATTGCATAGTGCTTTTTTTCGGGCTACTGGTCATGGTCTGTTTAGACTTTGTATTGATTTTTTATTTTTATTTTTTCAGTTTGGATTCCTTGCCTTATTATGTACCCCCTTAGTACGTTAGACCACCGAGGTTGTGCTCCCACTACTTTTGGGACTGGCTATAGAGGCTACCCACAGCTTCTATGCCTGATTACATTGTTGACAGTGATATCTACTGTCAACACTTTGTTGTTATGGTTATTTTTTTATGTTGTTTATATGACGGTATTCCTTTTCCTTCTTCTCTCCCTTTCCCCTCCCATCTCCTATTTGACTCCTGGTAAGATCTATCTTCCATTTACAGTATATACTCGAGTATAAGCCGAGATTTTCAGCCCATTTTTTTGGGTGAAAAGTGCCCCCCTCGGCTTATACTCGAGTCAGCGCCAGCGCGTCATCTTACTTACCTCGCCGAGATACGGTATACCTGTATTGCCTATGGAGGGGTGTGCTGTTTCACCATGGTAATGGTGAATTTAAGATCTTTCAATGTACGGGGCCTCAACCTTCCGGCCAAGCAGCACCAGGTATTGAGAGAACTTAAACGCCTCTCCTGTGATGCCTTTCACGCATTTATCACATTCCACTAATGTACAGCTAACCTCTCATTATTATCCTACCTGGTACTATAGTCTTTCTGACAACAACTGAACTAAAGGAGTTGCCATTGGCTTTTTACAGGAACACCCCTTTTGTATTGTCTGATATGATGGCAGATAACATGGGTCGTTTTTTGTTTTTGAGGGGCACTATCAGCAATACTTCATGTACCCTAACTAACATTTATTGTCCTAACAAGGGTCAAGCTAACTTTATATCGAGGGTGCTTACTCGCCTATTGGATTTCACCTCAGGTGTGCTTTTGGTGGCGGGTGATATTTTTTTCCATGTAATCTTTAGTTCAAAATTTTTTCACAAGAGTATCAAAAATCAACATAGATAAAGAGAACACTTGCAGAAAAGCGCAATCAAAAACATGTCAGTATAAAGTTTCTTGAGGAGGTGGTACAACCTTTTGGTTGACCAATCTTGGACCATGAACCTACGTATCACAAGCGGTGGGAATAAAGCTTTACACAGATTGCAGGGAGTGGGAAGAAGAGGAGCGGGGAGGAGAAGGAGGCAGGTGAAAAGACATGGAGGCGAAAAGGTGGGAAGAGGGAGATATAGATGAATAGAAGGGGAGGGGAGGGAGAGAACGAGAACATTGAGCGGTGAGGAAGCCAACACTCAGGGCTGTCTATTACATAGAAGATGGACCTCTCAATAAGGAGGGGAGAGTCTGGTGGCGGGTGATTTTAATATGGCGTTGGACCCTCATATTGATGTGTCCTCAGGCCACTCCGCTATCTCCTATAGCCAATTGGCTTTTATCAAGTCACTCTTACATAAAGCACAACTGGTGGATACATGGCATTTTTTGCACCCCTCGGATAGGGATTTCTTTCATTACTCAGCGGTTTATTTGCGTATCAATGTGCTTTTCATAGACCATCACCATATGCTTTTGGTTAGGACTGCCCCAATAGCAGATCGGGTGTTATCTGACCATTCCCTGATTATGACCTCCATTCACTGGCCCTCGCTACCTCCCAGATCCAATAACTGGAAGCTTAATGAATACTTACTGCAGTGCCCATCCTCTATGGCACAGTTGACTGCA
Source organism: Nanorana parkeri (assembly GCF_000935625.1). NCBI lineage: Eukaryota > Metazoa > Chordata > Amphibia > Anura > Dicroglossidae > Nanorana > Nanorana parkeri. The sequence continues at coordinate 316,025 of NW_017307711.1, forward strand.
GATTTGCAAGCCTATTTTCAAGCTAATGTCTCCTCGGGCACATCTCCGGTGGTGGTCTGGGAGGCGCATAAGGCCGTGATTTGTGGTAAGTTAATTGATTTGGGTGCTAGGAAGAAACATGAGGCAGAACGGGAACTGCAGACACTGCTAGCCAACATTGACTCCTTGGAACGTCTTCATAAACGATCGCTTCAGCTTGCTCATTATCAAACACTGTTGCAGAGCCAAAAAGCTTTGAAAGCTCTTTTTAAATCGTAAAACCGCTCAAAAGTTTATGTGGATGCGCCAACGAGACTACGAATGGGGTAATAAACCTAGTAGATATTTAGCCAGATCGTTGCATCAAAAACAATCGGCCACCTACATTCCTAAAATTAAAAATAACGAAGATAAATTTTTTCACCTCTCGAAAGATATAGATAATGTGTTCTGTGACTATTACCGTTCCCTGTATAATGTTGATAAATCCAAACTCTCTAACGTTCAAGTTTATAACAGACGATCTCTCATAGAGACTTACTGTACATATATAACGCCAACCTTCAGTCGCTCACGTTGGAGGAGTCAGAGGCCCTAGAAGCGGACCTTACTAGTGAGGAATTGTCTACCGCACTAAGCACGATGGCCTCGAGTAAGGCACCAGGACCGAAAGGTCTTACTCTTTTTCAGATGTTACCTATGGGCGTTCTATCCACCTACTTTGCCATATTACACTCCATGGTCTCTAGGTTCATCAGTAGAGTCCGAATTTCATATAATGTCCTGACTAGATTGAAATCCCTTGGTGGAGTCTCTCTCCCTGATTTTAGAAGGTACTTTCAAGCAGCCTCTTTAGTACGGCTTTTGGACTGGCACTATGCTAGGGATACCAAATTGTGGGTGCAGATGGAGTGTTCCATGAGTCAAGTAGCTCTTCATACAGTATGTTGGATCCGGAAGTGTTGTAGATCACTATCCAGAAACACCCATATCCTGACTACTACGACCATGTCCATCTGGGATGCAATCCATTCCAGGATGCAATGGACCTACAACTCAGCTTTACTACCTTTACTGGGTCATACATATTTTCCTGGTCTTCTGGATAGTTGTTACCGCTCGTGGGCTTCGAATGGTGCGGAGTTGTTGCTCCATCAGGTTTTACATAAGGGACGTCTTAAGCCTTTGACCTCCCTATGTAACTCTGACGTACCTTCCTTTATGGATGTGTGGAGATACAGGCAGTTGTCACATTTTGTATTCACGCTTCCTGGTCCCCTCAGATCCAGATTGGAACTCAACCCTTTGGAACAGCTCTTTCCCACGGGCTCCACTACTAGCAGCACCACAGAATCACATACTTCCTTGCAATGCACCTGTAAGGTTTAAGCACACATGGAAAACTGAATAGATCTACAGGCATAACAGATATGCAAAGAAGATTCAGCCAGAGCAAAGCAGGCCTGCAAAGCCATAGGAAATAGTAGCACATTCACTACTTAAACTAATTGAAAGAAAATGGAGTGGATCCTACTTGTCATCTTGTCCATGCATGTGATTATTCCAGTACAGCCATAGTTTCTGATGATGCAGCTGAGTCATGGTTTCTTCAGAGTCAGAAGAGCTGGATGCCAAGCAGGCGTCTTCAACATGCTGCCATGATGGCGGAAGCATCCGAATATGAAAGGACCCCAAGAGACAATTTCCTGCACCCAGCTCTGAAGATATGTGGGAGGCTTCCCTTATAAAATAGCATTTAACCACCAAAACAAAGGGAACTTTGCAACAAGGAGAGGCTGAACCTGTGCGGCAGGCCATAAGCAAGGTGAGGGTAAAAATCAAAAGTATTCTTAGTATAACCGGCTTGAGCAGTTAGGACAGAAAAAAGAATGGTGGCCTTGGGAGGCATGCTTTAATTTATAGTATAACTGGTCCTATGATTGGGTGAGGGGCGGAGCTAAATCCATTTGTATGCTGCCATGTTGGTGTCAGGAAATATATGCAGTATATACAGTGCTCAGCATAAATGAGTACACCGCTTTTAACAGTAAGATTTTAATCGGCATCTCAGTGAACACAAGAACAATTTCCAAAATTTTGATTAAACCAAGTTTTATAGAACATTTGTTTAGCTCATTACATGAAAGTAAGGTCAAAGGCGGCTCTCTAATTAGGCGAATTAGGCGGTCACCTCAGGCCTCGCCCTCACAGCTGCCTAACTCCCCTCTACAGCTCAATTCTATCTGATGGCAGCTGCGGATCCGGGACTGGGCACGACGCACCCCCCTACATAATTGTTGCTCCATGTTTCTGCAGAGGCTAGACTGCTCAAGGTTTCCCCCCTCTACTACTGTGGGAGTAAAATTCATATTTCTAGATACTGTGGGAACTACCAGAAGACCTTGCTACTGCCCGCCTCCAAAGCTGCTGTGCTGGAGATCTTAACGGGTTTGCAGCTCTTGCAGAGAGTGAGAGAGGAGAGAGCCTGCCTGGTGACACTTACATGTGCCGCCGCACCGGACTCAGAGGGGGCAAGGAGGAGCTGGCACTGGAGGGAGAAGTGTGTTTTGCCTCCTAGGCATACAGTACCTGCTTTCATTATACTGTACAGGTGAAACTCGAATAATTAGAATATCGTGCAAAAGTAATAGCAGTAATTGCTGCAAAAGGGGCCCAAACCAAGTACTGAGTACATATGCATGCTTGTACTTTTCAGAGGTCCGATATTGTTCTATGTACAATCCTTGTTTTATTGATTGCATGTAATATTCTAATTTTCTGAGGTTGTGGATTTGGGGTTCTTGGGGTTTTCATGAGCTGTAAGCCATAATCATCACAATTATGACAAATCACGGCTTGAACTATCTTGCCAAGCATGTAATGAGTCTATCTCATATATTAGTTTCACCTTTTAAGTTGCATTAGTGAAATAAATGAACTTTGCACGATATTCTAATTATTCGAGTTTCACCTGTATACTAAAAGCAGGTACTGTATGCCTAGTAGACATGTGCGATTCGCTTCGTTCCGAATCGAAATTTGGAAAAAATTTTGGTGATTCGGTCGTATCCGAATTCCGAATTACGCATATAGCGAATGCAAACAAATCCGAATTTCCGATTCCGAAATCCGTTAGCGGTTGTCTGTACAACATTTCGTTTCGTTTCATGAGTTCGTTGCAGCAACGTGACATCTGAGGCAATTATTTTTTTACAGTCTGCAGAAGAGGAAAAAAAAAGCGTGAGGTTCCCCCCCCCCCTTTAGGTCTGGTAGGAATGTTAGGAGGGACTCCCAGTTAAAACAAACAAAAGTGCATACCAGGCCCTTTAGGTCTGGTAGGAATTTTAAAAGGGAACCCCAGCTCCAAAAAATGGGAAAAACATTCCTACCAGGCACAGGCCCGGCAGGGCAGGAAAGGGGGGGGGGCACGATCGAGCGCCCCCTACCTGCACCTTACCAGGCCACGTGCCCTCGGCATTGGAAGGGCACGTCGGGAAGGGGGCATATTTGCATCGGGGTACCTCATTAACCTCTTGCCGTCCGCCCGTTAAGAAAAAACGGACGGACGGCAGACTCGCATTAGCGGGTTGCCGTCTCCAGACGGCATTTTTTTCCTGCTCGCGTCAGAAAGACCCGTCCGTTTCTACAGCCGTTAGCGGCTGTTTCACATACAACCGATCAGCGGCTCTATAGCCGCCGATCGGTTGTATGGCGTGAATTTCGGGAGCCCCCCCCGATCGCGAGTGCCGCCATCTCCCCCCTCCTGACCCCGCACCTTTAATCCCGGGATCCGCTAGACCATCTGTGACCCGGGACCGGCTCGGGAGGGCGTCAGGAGGAGGAGGGAGGGAGATCAGCTCCTTGCTGATCTCCCTCTGTAGTGTGAATGCAGAAGTGATGTGTATTACATCACTTCCGCATTCACCTGTCAGTCATCTGGCTCCTACTGCCAGAGAGAAGAAGCTGATGAAGCAAATCTGTGCTTCATCAGCTTCTTTTGGGGTCTCCATAAAGAGGACCTGTCAGTGTACCTGTGCTATTATATAGGGGGATTGTATCCCCCTATGTAATAGCAATAACAATAAGTGTAAAAAAAAA
>NW_017307711.1:323776-349145 GCF_000935625.1 Nanorana parkeri
CCCCCCTTCGTTTACGCACATATAAACGTAAATATGCGTTGCATGCGCCAGCGCGCAAAAATTACAATTGCGCTACACGTTACATATTGAAGCGAACGTCGCAGTGAGAGCAATCATTTTAGGGCCATCAATCACTGATAACACTAAACTGATGAGCGGTAAAAGCTTTTAATGCGTCGCCTATGGCCAATTTTGGGTAATGTCGTTTCTTGAGGTTTCGCGCGCGTGCGCAATTTTAAGGCTTGACATGTTTGGTGTCTCTTTTCCCGACGTGACCCCGTCTTTTATATTTTACCAAAAAATTGGGTAATAATAAATGTTTTAGAATTTATTATAGGGGAAACTGTTTTTTTTTTTAATTTCTGTAATTTTTCCTTAATATATTCAAAAATAAAAACCCCAGTGGTGAATAAATACCACCAAAATAAAGCTCTATGTGTCCCCAAAAAAGGGTATAAAATTCATTTCAGTACAGCGCTGCATGACGGAATAAATGTCAGTCAAAGTACCGCAGCACTGAATACTGAAAAATGGCCTGGATGGGAAGGGGGTTTAACACCCCGGATGTCAACTGGTTAATTAAGGGGGCACCCAGATGCCGCCCCCCCCTCTTGTGAATGAGTAAGGGGTACTTGTACCACTTCCATGTGGTGCCATTGCTGACAGCATGAAATGGGAAGGGTTTTTTTTGTTAGGTAACGCCCCGCTAGGCGGCGGGCATGAGCGGGAAACCGGCTTTGAATGTAATCAGCCAGCAATGGCTGTTTACATACAAGCGTTCGGGTGTCTGTAGAGACGCCCGATCACTTGTCGGGTGTGTGCCCCCTCCGTCACTGCTGGCGATCCCGGGCTTCGCTGTTCCCGGTGTGAGCCCGGGACCAGCACAGCAGCTCTGCGGCTGGAGATCAAATGGAGCTCAGTACACGAGCTCTGTTTGATCTCCTCTCCTCTTCTGAATGCAGGCAGTGATGTGTATTACATCACTTCCTGCATTCAGTGTCACTCTCCGGTACAGAAACCGGAGAGAAGCTGGTGAAGCAGATCTCTGCTTAATCAGCTTCTCTGGGTGTCCCAAGGTGACATTAGGGGTCTTAAAGACCCCTGATGTCTCCATAAAGAGGACCTGTCACTGCAAATTGCCTATTACATAGGGAGCTTGTTTGCTCCCTATGTGATAGCAATAAAGTTCAGTGAAAAAAAAAGGTTTAAAAAAATGTAAGTTACAAAAAAAATGTAAAAATTTAAAAATCACATATCAAATTAATTTTAAAAAAAAGTCCCCCGCCCCCACATGCACACGCAAACATGCGTCAAGCCCGCCTACGTGAGAAAACGCCGATTACATCAATTGCACCGCACATGTTACATATCGCCGCGAACGTCGGAGTGAGAGCAATAATTCTAGGGCCATTAATCATGGATAACACTAAACTGATGAGCGGTAAAAGCTTTTAAAGCGTCGGCTATGGTCAATTTTGAGTATGGTAGTTTTTTGCGATTTAGCGGGTGCGCGCAATTTTAAAGCTTGACATGTTTGGTGTCTATTTACCCGACGTACCAAAAAAATGGGTAATAATAAATGTTTTATAACATAACGTAGGGAGAACATGTTTTTTTTCAAAATTTTCGGTACTTTTTTCATTATATAGCAAAAAAAAACCTGTAGTGGTGATTAAATACCACCAAAAGAAAGCTCTATCTGTCCCCAAAAAATGGTATAAAATGAATTTCAGTACAGCGTTGCATGACGGAATAAAAGTACTGCAGCGCTGAATACTGAAAAATGGCCTGGACAGGAAAGGGGTATAAACACCCCGGTCAGCAAGTTGTTAATCACCACTGGGGTTTTTCTTTTTTAGTATATTAAAGAACAATTACAGAAAAGTTTGAGGAAAAAAAAGTTTATTTTTTACATTGTCATAATACATTTATTATTACCCAATTTTTTGGGTAAAATATAAAAGACGGGGTCACGTTGGGTAAATAGACACCAAACATGTCAAGCTTTAAAATTGTGCTCCTGGCCGGCCGTTTTTTTACAACGGCTGGCAGGGAGGCGATTAAGAAAAATACTTTTTTGTGTGTGCAAATTAACAAATCTTGCACTCAATGGCCCGCATTCGTGGGAGTATTTTGTAGTATAGTGTCCCATAGAAAATGTTGATTCTGAAAGGAAAGTAAAGGTTTTCTGACAAATCTGTTGCGGTGTACTCATTATATCCTGAGCACTGATTATATATATAACAGTGTTAACAGGGCCTTTATATTTATAATATTTGTATTACAATAATGTGCACATCCTTAAGGACGGAGGAAGAAAGAAAGAAAAGACACCAAAGTGAATGAGGAGAGAAAAGGATACGGGTGGGAGAGGCAAAGGTGGGGGTAAGGAAGGGGAGTGGGAAGGGGAGGATAGAGAATGAGATAGACAATAAGGAAGGTGAAAAAAGGTAGGACAGGGTGGGGGAGTGGGAAGCAGAAAGGAAGGAAAAGGGAGAGAAAGTAGAAAGAAGGGGAAGGGGCTTGAGCAAAGAATGAAAAGGGAGGGGCAGAAAGGGGAAAAACAGAAGAAAAAAAAAGAAAAGAAAAAAGGAAAAGGAAAAAAAACAACATACAGTACATCATTCATAATAATTTGAGATATTCCATTCAAAGTTTAGCCCTTGTATTACTCTTGTCTCTATATTAAATATCCAATATACTTCCCTCCAATTTAATAATATTTAATATTTAAAATACATTCAACCTGAAAAGAAAATATATTTAAGAAGGTTCGTTTTTGCATCTATTTACACAGAACAAACATTCAGAAAGATTTGGCAGTTATCCCTCCCTTCCCCTTCCTATACTTCCCCTCCCCCACTTAGCTTTTTCCATTTCTCTCCCACCTTTATTCCCACCTATCCCTTACACCCTTCCTCCTTTTTTTGTTCTCTCCTAGAAAACATAAGCTTTTTTAACTATTTCATAATTACTATTATTATTATTATTATTATTATTATACAGGATTTATTATCACTATTGTTTTTCATTGAGTGATATTAAGATTATGTACATCAGTTGGTTTTAGGTTTATTGTGAGACTTGAACAGACACTTTCTTAGTTATATAGCTCCTTTCTTCTTATTTTATTGTTTGATACACATGATAGTTGAAGATTGTTATAGATAATAGTATGTTGTATTGAATTGTGTATTCTGATTGTTTATGTGATGTTATATCATATGATTATCTTATATAAGAATTTAAGCTGTTTTCCATTTAATATTGTTATGAGCTTGTTAATGTGCAACTTTGTGTATAGGCATATATATGCTGACAATCTGGACCCATATGACTAAGCCCATTTTTGGGTGAAACATGTCATAGTGAAGAGGATCCCCGGCGTGACAATGTGTACCTGTGTGCTACAATAAATGTTTCAGTCAAGCTTGCTGTGTGCGGACAGACATTTTTTTGTGCATAACTGCTGATGCTGGAGCAAGACCAGTGTGCACCCTCCGTTCTCTCTAGTGTTGCCGTGAAGGAACGGTTATATTGGGCTATAGAATCTGTAATCTCACAGTCAACTGTGCTATCATAGAGCTTATGTAAAGTGAGTTTTCTTGCAAACTTAATAATGTCTTCTAGAGTTTAAAATACATTTTAAAAATAAAATTCACGTAAAATCAATTATTTTCATGACACATAGAATATGTTCCAAAACTTTTAAGTCTCGATCGGCTCTATAATTCTTATTTCTATTTCACCATTCTCCTGTCTTTATTCCTTTGATCTTCTCTCCTTTTCAATTCTTGTTTTTTTGGACATGTGATTAATTTGAATGACCTGCTCTTCTTGTATCTATCTCTGATTCATCTAAGAAGGTATTCACAAGTTTCCTCTTTCAAGCAGTTATATTCTCTCTTCCTGAAGTCTCTGCTGAAACAAATATTTCCCCTTTATGAAAATCTCATATTTCTATTCCACTTCACTGTGTTGGTCTCTTAGAATTGGTTTATTTCTCTGTATATTTTCATTATGAAACCTTCTTTTATAAATCCTTTGTTTCCACAAATAAACTCATTCATTCTAATAATTATCTCTATTTCTCAAAAAGTAATATCATTTTGAGTAATTTATTTCTCCAATTCATTAAATGAATCATTACATTTTCTATTCAATTGTCAAAACCTTCAAGTCCATTTCAATTTGTAATCCTGATTGAATCTCGTGTATGTCAATGTGTTCAGTGTCAAATCTCATTTGTCCATATTTCGCTATTTTATTGTAATATATATATATATATAAATATATATATATATATACATACATACACACACTGAGTGGCCAGATTATTATGACCACCCCATCCCATTATGACCACCCCATCAGTACTTTGTTGGGCCACGAGATTACACCACGAGATTACTTCGTTGGGCAGCCTCGTGACTCCACGAGATGTTCAAAGGTGATGCGAGGAATCTGACACTGCACTGTTGCTCTTCTGTTGTCTTGTACCAGTCTTGCCACTCTCCGTTCTGCCCTAACATTGAATAGTGGCTGATGGCCACAATTCGCACATTCAGACCCAGATTTTCGGCTGACAGTCCGGTCTTTAAACACTTTAACAACAGCTGCTCTTGAACATTTAACGAATTCTACTGTTTTGCTGATATTCGCTCCATGACTCCGAGCGCCAACAATCATCGCCAACAATCATCGCGTGTTTTAGTCCATGTGCGATTTTGGTCTACAAGGAACGCGTCCAAGAGTTTCTTGAATGATTCCACACTCTTAGCTGCGATCACTTCCTGCGGCAGCGAGTTCCAGACCCTAACCGCTCTGACTGCGAAGAACCCCTTGCGCCCTGTGTGAAATTTCTTTTTTCCACCAATTTTTGGTTGTCCCTTCTGGTGTTTGCTACGGAGCTGACCGTAAACAGTTTGTTAATAATGTTGCTGTCGCCCTTGAATAGTTTATACAGGAGAATCATGTCCCCCCTTACTCTCCTAATCTCCAAAGAGAACATATTTAATTTGAACAACCTTGTTTCATAGTTCAGGTGCTCGAACCCCTTAAAAGGTTGGTTGCCCTCCTCTGGACTTTTTCCAGCTCAAGGACATGCTTCCTGAGTATCGGTGACCAAAACTGGACCGCATACTCCAGATGTGGCCGAACCAGTGATCTGTAAAGTGGCAAAATTATAGACTTGTCCCTGCAATAAAACCCCTTCTTAATGCATGACAGGACTCTACTTGCTTTGTTTACAGCAGTCTGGCACTGTGAGCTGTCCTTCAATCTGCGGTCTATAATGACCCCAAAATCCTTTTCCGTTTCAGACTTCCCTAGTGGCACACCCATAAGTGTATAGTCCATTTGCCTATTTTTTTACTCCAAAGTGTCATATCATTACCTTACATTTATCGACATTGAACTTCATCTGCCATACAGTTGCCCACTCCCCAATTTTCTCCAGGTCCTCCTGTAATGTTATAATGTCTAAATCCGTGTCTATTACCCTTCCAATTTTCATATCATCTGCAAACACTGAGACATGACGACTAACTCCCTCCCGATATCATTAATAAATAGATGAAAACGCATGGGACCCAGCACCGAACCCTGGGGCACGCCACTTATGACCTCAGCCCAGTCTGAGAAGGTGCCATTAACCGATATTTTTTGTGCACGTTCTTGTAGCCATGATTTGGTTAAACTGGGTGGAGTGTCTACAATTTTGTTTCGGTCCTTAAGACCTCTTTTTATTTTGTGCAGTGGTGGATTTTTTTTAAAATAAATTCTTTATTTTTGTTATTTGTACATAAAACAACATAGAAAAGTATAATACACCTATAGGATACAGACATCAAACATAGTGAAAGAACACATTACACCCTTGATCAACATACTCAAGAGTAACTGCAGAGTCATCAGTGAGGTAACAGTGGCAATCCAGACGCCAGCTGTTACCCAATGGGTTTGAGATAATAGGGACAGTGTGCTTGCAATAGGACTAAGCTCAGTAACTTAGGGGCATAAGTACATCCTAAATACTCGGGGGGTAGTCAATAGAACAGAATCAAGGAAAGGGAGGGGGGAGACATACAAGGGATCCGAAGACAGGGGAAGAGAAGGGATGGTAGCAAGAGGGGTCAGGAAGGAAAGGGATGTAAGATAGGAGGAGGAGATAGGGTTCTCTGCTCAAGATTCCAGAATTGTACGGTATTCAGCAGTTGTAGTGTGTTCGATCCAGTAATACCAGGTGGCCGCAAATCTGGAGGAGGTGCCCTTGATGGAACTGGTAATATCTTCCATGAGTCTGGTATTGTAAATTTTGGAGAACCAGAGCCGAACCAGGTGGGCTCCCCTGCTTCCACAATAGGGGTATACATGTGAGAGCAATATTTAGCAAATGCACTAGCACTGATCAGGAATATCCCTTGAGCGTATAATGGTTATGGTGGAGAAGGAAGAACACTGGATCGCTCGGAACAGGTTGGTTCATGAATTTCTGAGAGATCAGTCTCCCATGTATCCAAAAAGATGCCTATTTCGGGAAAGACCAGAAGATATGGAGCTTGTCTTCAGGAGAGGAGCCGCACCGCCAGCAAGTGTCAGGCAGGTCGCTGAACCTCTGGTGAAGTCTGTGAGGAGTCCTGTACCATCGCTTTAGAATTTTGTAGCCCGATTCCTACTACTTATTACAAATAGATGACTTCAGGAAGAGCAGTAGTATCTTAGTCTGTTCTGCCAGCGTAAATTGGACCCCCAATTCCTGTTCCCACTGCTCAAGAAATTGTAACAGCAATTGTGAATCTGGAGACAACACTAATTGGTAACATAGGAACAGGGTTTTGGCAATGGGTTCCGGATCACAGCAAGTTTGTTCAAAGGCGGAGAGGGTCCGGGCATACAAGGCAGGTGCAGGGAGCAAGGAGAGGAATAGGGATAGCCGGAGATGCAGCCAGAAGCCAAGGTTTCCCAGGTCAGGGTCCAAGTAGAAATTCTGTAAGGATGGGCACAACGGGCCCCAAAATAAATGCAGCACACGGAATCTTCCCCGAGCGAGAAGGCACCAAAACAAACCGTCCTCCAGACCCGGGGGAGACCCCAGGTTTCCGATTATCGGATGCATTGGCGAGGGGGAGGATGATAGTTGTTTCCCCTTGAATGCTCCCTGTGTCATCCGCCAAGTAGGTCCCACTGTTGGATGTGTTCTAGTCGTCCTGGGTAATGGCCCCTCACACCATGGCAAAACTTGCAGGGGAATAGAGATCGCCGACTGTTCCAACACTATCCACGGCTTAGTGTCTCCATGGCGACACCAGTCTAATACGCGTGCCAGATGGGATGCCATGTAGTAAAGGTAGAAGTTGGGGAGGGCGATCGCCTGAGCCTAGAGACGTTACCCACCCAAACAAAGTTAGTCATCGTGGCCTGTAGGGAGTTGAAAAAGGAACTTGGGATATAGATTGGGAGAGCCTGAAAGGGATAGAGGAAATTTGGGAGAATGTTTTGTTTAATAACATTACAGTGGCCGATGCAGGAGAACGCAACACGAGACCAATCCAGTAGGTCCAATTTAACCTTCGGAAGCAGTGGGGGGAAGTTAAGACTGTACATGTTCGCCAGATCTCGGGGGAGCAGCACTCCCAGGTATTTGAGGGATGTTGAGGAGCATTGGTAGGGGAAGTTTCATTGGATACGTGAGAGCATCCGAGGAGGGATAGTCAGGTTCAGAGCCTCTGACTTCTGATTGTTAACATGGAAGTTTGAGAGTTCGCCGTATTAGTGCAAGGCTGACATCAGGTTAGGTACAGTCGTTTTAGGGGATGTAATAAAGAACAAGAGATCATCTGCATAGGCGGCAATGTTATGCTGGTGGGGACCTATGGTGATGCCTCAGATATCCGGATGTGCCCGAATGGTACGCAATAGGGGTTTGAGTGTCAGAATGAAAATAAGGGGCGAGAGTGGGCAGCACTGTCTGGTACCATTGGACATTGCAAAAGGGGCTGACAATGTCCTGTTGACACATACCCTAGCTGTTGGGTCTGTATATAAAGCTAAGATCCAGGTAAGCATGCCCGGGCCAAGCCCAATGTGTTCCAAGGTGAGACAAAAGAGAGACCAGTCAACCCTGTACAAGGCCTTTTCCTCATCAGTGGATACAAGTAGACTAGGTGAGGACTCCGACAGGGCCGAGTGGATTATGTTAAGGGCACGGATAGTATTGTCACGCACCTCTCGGGAGGGGACAAAGTCTGCCTGGTCTACTGGTCTAGGGGGATCAGAGAAGGGATATAAGGAAGAAGTCTCATGGACAGAACCTTGGCAAACAACTTAGTGTCCACATTAAGGAGGGAGATTGGGCAGTAGCTGGGACACACCACAGGGTCCTTGTCTGGTTTAGGGATTACCACTATGTGGGCCGACAAGGCGTCTCTCGGGAGAGGACATCCGCCTCGGACTGAATTACATGCAGAAAGCAGATGAGTATGAAACAGCGCAGATAATTTTTTGTAGTATGAGGGGGAGAAACTATCGGGACCCAGGGCCTTGCCCGAGCTGGATTGTTTGATGGCGTTCTCCAGTTCTACAGCAGAAATAGGGACATCCAAGAGGAGCGTACCTCGTGGGACAGGCAGGGCGTTGCGGATGCTGTCAATTAAGCACAGATACGTTGTTGTCACTTTGTCAGTACAGTCTGAGGGCCAGGAAGATTATAGAGGGACGCGTAATAATCTTGTAAAACAGTGGCTATGTTCTCCGACAGGTGGCAGAGCCGTTCGGAAGAGGACTTGATCGCCAGGATAAATGTACGCGAACGCTGCTGACGAAGTGCCTGAGCAAGGGACCAGCTGCACTGGTTACCATATTCGTAAAAATGTCGGCAACATTTGGAAAGAGCAGCTTTGGCTTTATCCAGGCACAGAGATCATAGCGAGTCAAGCAGAGTGTTTAATTGAGACAGAAGGGTCGGGTCGCGACGCTGTTTATGTAGAAGCTCCAATGAATGGATCTGTGCTAAGAGTGTAGACTGCTGCCCCAGCCTCTGATTCTTGCTTGCGTCTGCCTCCTAGTCTGATAAGCAGAGCCGGCACTAACATACGGGCAGCACAAGTGGCCGCTTGAGGGCGCTGGTGGGGGAGGTTGGAAAAACACCTCCTCACCCAGCTCTCTCTGCTCTGTGCTCTCTCCGGAGCTTGTTGGTGCTGTCCCTGCACTGTCCCATCCGATATATATACACTTATGAATGGGCAGCGGCGATTTGCATATCAATAAGCCACGACCATTCATATGTAAATACCGCGGCTCATTCATATGCAAATTGTCACCCTTTACCCCGCTGCTAAGGAAGAAAAGACTACCTGAAGACTGCAAGAACAAGGTACGTTTAAGAATGTGTATAGTGTATACCTTTGTTACATTGGTCGGTCATTGTGAACACTTTCGTTACATTGGCGGTCAATGTAAATACTTTCGTTACATTGGCGGTCAGTGTGAATACCTTTGTTACATTGGTGGCCATTGTGAATACTTTCGTTACATTGGCGGTCAGTATGAATACTTTCGTTACATTGGCGGTCAGTGTGAATACTTTTGTTACATTGGCGGTCAGTAAGAATGACTCTGTTACATTGGCGGTCAGTAAGAATGACTCCGTTACATTGGCGGTCAGTGCGAATACTTTCGTTACATTGGCGGTCAGTAAGAATGACTCTGTTACATTGGCGACCAGTGCGAATACATTAGTTACATTGACCGTCAGTGTGAATTCTTTTGTTACATTGGCGGTCAGGGCGAATACTTTTGTTACATTGGCGGTCAGTGTATATGCCTCCATTACAAGGGCGGTCAGTGCTGTTATGCTATCTTTAGTGAAGATCTATGGGGAGGTGTCCTTGTATTGGGGTGCTGCATGGTAATAGATGTGGGGTATCAATGCCTGTGGCTTTACATATTGAGCTTCAGACGATGATGGTCATTCTTTTCCCAAATTCTAGATAATTTTAGTGTGAGCTGTAACATGGACTTCTTTGTTATGCTTTCTGGAGTGGTAAACTTTGGGGGGTGTCTTTGTATTGGGTTGCTCCACAGTAAACTATTTGGGGTGTCATTGCTTGTGGCTTCTCATATACAGCACTAGCAGCTGATGGCCTTCCTTTTCTCCAAATTCTACAGAGATAATTGGTTTGACCTGTAACATGGATATCACAGATCTCCTATTAGTTTTGGAGCGCTGCTTTATGGGATGTCTTTGCAGGGTGGGGCGGTAAAATGCACCTTCGCCTGTGTAGGCAAAAAACCTTGCACCGGCCCTGCTGATAAGGGTACCACAATGTAAGTTTTATGCACCTCCCCGATGATGTAGGGGGAGCAGTCAGGTGTAGAGTTCAGTTCAAAGTAGGTTTGCAAGTCACTTTCGATCTCTGGTACGAGTCTGGGGTTCTGTATAAGTGTTTCTGTTAGCCGCCAGCGCCAGCAGCGTGGAGCCTGTGAACCAAGCTCAAGGACAAGCAAAATCTGGCCATGATCCAAGTAGGTGATATTGCCAATCTCTGGGCATTGTACCGACAATAGACTACTATAGTGGACTAGGAAAAAATCCATACGAGTGTATGTATCATGGACCGGGGAGTGAAAGGAATAGTCCCTAGTCGAGGGATGTTGTTTTCGCCAGACATCGGCTAATTGATCGGCATGTAAGCATTTCTTGAGGCCTCTCAACGCAGAGAAGGGCAAGTGGGAAGCAGGATTGGAGGAGTCTGCCTCCGGGTCGAGGTGTAGATTAAAGTCACCCCCAATGATCAAAATACCGTCCCAGAAGTCATCCAACAGGAGAAGGACCCTTTCCAGGAAGGCAATCTGGCCCTTATTGTGAGCATAGATGTTCACCACAGTGACCCTTTGGGGTAATGGCTGTCACAAAGCGAAGGGGTCCGCCCCTCAGCAAAGTGAGTTTCTTGCAGGAAGCCCCCCCTGAGTTTGCTGGCGGCGTAGGTCAGTGAGTACCATCTTACACTTCACAGACACATTGAGGCCTCTTACATTGAGGGATAGGATCTTGAGCAGGGACATGATGAGCAGGAGAGAAGACAAGGAGGGGGAGCGGGGGCAAGGAGAGAGCAGGGGAGAGGTAGAGAGAGGGAGAAGAGAGGAGGTCACTGACAGAAACAAATAGGGTAGACACTAACAGAGTGAGGGGGCAGATAAGGCAAGGACCGAGTATGGGATTAAGGGGAGAACACTAACCGAGGTTCAATTTCCCTATGGCTGCTACAGCACTTCAGGGACCAACTAGCGGGGGAACGAATCTGGACATAGGCAGAGCAGAGCTCTGTGGGCAAATAAGTGCATGAGAAACTAAAACCGTACAAAACCTGAAAAACACATGTAACCACGCCAACATAGGCGACTAGAAGAACCAGCGCCCTAGAGCCAGAGGCAGAAATATACAATGAGTATAGGGAGAGCTGATGGCGGGGGGCGGCACACCCAGACATTCCCTGATCTCAACCAGTGGGGAACAGAGGCAATCACCCGGAGCCCGGGAGTGCGGACCCTCCCGCCACACACCACCACACCCAGGGAGCAAAACCTGACTCTCCGGCGGTGGGCGTCCACGTGCACATATCCTCTAAAGACATAAGATAAGAACATATATATACACACATCTAAATAAGGCAGATACAGAGCAAACAGTGCCGGTCTTCAGGTGGACAGCTCAAGGTGTAAATAGCTCAAGAGGGCACTTAAGCATAAACCCAGGTCACGCCCATCTGCAGCTGAGCTACCAAGCAGGCTGACGGACAAGCCCTAGGACCCAGCAAAGATGTAGGAGTGACCAGTGACACTGGAAACGAATAAAGGTCGTAGAGGTCCCTCGGGGAGAACTCCGCCGGCACCTTATGATAAAAAAAAACTTGCCCGTGAGGGCATCTAGGGTGCAGGGCAAAGTCAACCACAGTGAAGGTGGTGGATAACCTGGGATGCTGGGGAGTCCAGGAAACAAGCATGGGGAAGGCCATCCAGTTGCCAGCTACCTCCAGTCCCGAAAACAACAGAAGCTCCAGCCAGCAAGCATAACAAATGGGCTGGAATGAACGGTAGAAAAGGAGAGCTCTCACCCATGTCAAGGCTCCGCGACTTCCAGGGCAGCTATGAGATGCCGGTCAGGTGATCGGTGCAGAGCGAGTGGCGAGCCCGTCTAGCTTGATGGGGCTTCCACGCTGCAGCCGACTCCTCCGGGAGATAACATAGCCAGTCAGGAAGTTGCACAGGGGGTAATTTGATGAATTTAAAGAGGGCAGGCACATCTTCCAAGGACCGAACAAGGAACAAAGACCCATCCTTGGGTACATGTAAGTGGATGGGGTAACCCCACCTGTGGAACCGCCAGCACACAAGATCACAGCGAGGAGGGGGCACAGCAGGGCGCGACGCCTTAGAATGTTACGGGACAGGTCCTGCAGGATCTGCAGCCCAGCGCCATCGAACTCCAAGGGCATCTTCAGCCATGCCTGGCAGAGAATGTCCTCCTTCATGTTTTAGTAATGTACGCGGCACAAGACATCCCGCGGGCGGAAAGCATCTGCGTACGGGGGACCGAGAGTGCCATGCACCCTATCCAGTAATATAGCAGCAAGGGCCGTGTCAGGCAGTAGGTAGCATAATGCCACACATTATGGCAGCGGTTGTGATCCTCCAGGTCTTACAGCTTTAGTTGGAAAGAGGCAAGGTGAGGGGATGGCCCTGGCTGCGCCTGCTCCAGGTGTTTGACACGGGCATCGATTGTAGTGCAGGTCGCTGACACTGAGGATACCTCTGAGGAGATCGCATGGACCTCCTGCTGCACCTTATGCAGGTCACACTGGAGTGACGCCTCCACCCTCGTGACCAGGGCCGCAAAGTCCTCCTTTGTGGGTAAGTATTTCAAGAGATATGACTTTGCCCAGTCATGGCTCATAACTAAGTCCCAGCAGCACACTATATAAGGCTGCTTACACCGCAGCCCTACATAGTGTGTTGCAGGAGTGAAGAGAGAATCTGTAGCAGAGTTTTGTATCAGAGTTCTATAGCAGAGTTATATAGCAGAGTTCTATACAGCATTCTATATCAGAGTTCAGTAGCAGAGTTCTATAGCAGGGTTCTGTAGCAGGGTTCTGTAGCAGAGTTCTACATCAGAGTTGTATACAGCGTTCTACATCAGAGTTGTATACAGCGTTCTACATCAGAGTTGTATACAGCGTTCTACATCAGAGTTGTATACAGCGTTCTACATCAGAGTTGTATATAGCGTTCTACATCAGAGTTGTATACAGCGTTCTACAGCAGAGTTGCATACAGCGTTCTATATCACAATTCTATACAGCGTTCTATATCACAGTTGTATACAGCGTTCTATATCACAGTTATATATCAGAGTTGTATACAGCGTTCTATATCTGAGTTGTATACAGCGTTCTATTTCACAGTTATATATCCGAGTTGTATACATCATTCTATATCCGAGTTGTATACAGCGTTCTATATCAGAGTTCTATACATTGTACAGATCCGCCACTTCACAGGCACAGACATCCCAACCTGCAAAACCTTATTTCAGGGAGGTTCACGTCTCATTTCAGTGCCCTTTCTGGGTTTTTTTTGTTTTTTTACAGCGGCCATCGTCAGAATATAAAATAAATAATAATGATAATAATATATATATATACATACACACATACATACAAAGACACACACACATACACAGACACACACAGTAAAATAAAATCCATATACCAATAATACAACAATAATATATATTTATTTATATATACATCAGATTTGTGAATTGATGTTCAAGTATCTGTCAGTGTAAAGGTCACAATTTATTAGACAGCCCAAGACCTTTTTAAAAAAACGCTGAGGAGTAAAGTCCCTGATACACAGTTGACTAGTTGCTATGGGCAGCAAATGAAATAAATGTTCTCTATAACTAGACAACCAGGACATATAATTGATTCTATATTACCCACAAAGGATTAACAGCACTCTCTCAACCCTGCAGCAGTGCCTGTACCTGCTCTCAATAGTAGTCTATGTCTGCCCTCTCTGTTCAGTAAGTAGCTTCTTCCTCCTGAGAGCCAAGCCTTGTTCTGAGGCTACTCTAGAGATCACATGACCTTCCTCCAGGAGGCAAGCCTCACTCTGAAACTTTACCCACTGATATCTTACCGGAAAGGTTTTCTCAGAGTAAACCTTTCAGGGAGAAAATGCCTCTCTCGCGGACGTCAGGGAGCCGCTATCTAAAAGAGGGAGACTCCCTGAACATCAGGGAGACTTGAGATCCCTGCAGACAGTAGTTTATGTGGACCCCCCAGGTACGATATTTGAAGGAATTTTTCATTTTTATTCTTACCCTCTAAGTGATGTAAAATACACTGTTCCTTTAACCACTTGAAGACCAGGTGTTTAGACCCCCTTCCTGGCCAGGCCATTTTTCAGTATTCAGCGCTGAGGTACTTTGACTGACATTTATTCCGTCATGCAACGCTGCACGGAAATAAATTTTGTACAATTTTTTGGGGACAGAAAGAGCTTTTTTTTAGTGTTATTTATTTACCACTGGGGTTTTTTTTTTTCCATAATTTCAGAAAATTTACTGAAAATTGTGAAAAAAAGTATTTTTTACATTATGTTAGGAAACAATTATTATTACCCAATTTTTTTGTAAAATATAAAAGACAGGGTCACGACGGTAAAAAGAGACCAAACATGTCAAGCTTAAAAATTGCGCGCACCTGCAAAATTGCAAAAAAACTACAATACCCAAAATTTAACATGGGCGACGCTTTAAAAGCTTTTACCACTCATCAGTTTAGTGTTATCAGTGATTGATGGCCCAAAAAATTATCGCTCTCACTGCGACGTTCGCAGCGATATGTAACATGTGCGGCGTAATGGGCGCAATCATCGTTTTCGCAGGTATGCGCACCTGACGCATGTTTGCATGCGTGTATGTATGGGTGGGGGCTTTTAAAAACTTTTTTTCCCATTTGTTTTTTTTTTTACTTAACTTTATTGCTATCACATAGGGGACTAAGAAACCCCTCTATGTGATAGCAAAAGTTGTGGCAGTTCCTCTTTATGGAGACATCAGGGGTCTCCAAGACCCCTAATGTCACCTAGGACCCCCCTGAAGAAGCTGGTGAAGCAGAGATCTGCTTCATCAGCTTCTCTCCAGCGTCTAAAGCTGGAGAGTGACACATGAATGCGGAAGTGATGTAATATACATCACTTCCGCATTCTGGCAGCGGAGAGGGGATCGGAGGGAGCTCGTGTACCGAGCTCCCTCTGATCTCCTATGACATAGGCCGTATGCTGGTAACGGGCTCGCACCGGCACAGCGGAGCCCGGGACCACCGTGACAACGGGAGGGGGAGGCCGGGTAGGGAGGGGGGGGGCACGGGCCGGCAGCTCAAACAAGCGATCCGCCGGCTCTATAGCCGGCGGATCGCTTGTATGTTAACAGGGATCGGTGCCTGTTTTAAAATCGCCGGTGTTTCCTGCGGCGCGTGCAGGTGGGCGTGGCTGAGCGGACGTCTAAAGACGCCCGCTCAGATCTAGAGACCTCTCGGCCGGCCGTTTTTTTGTTCGTTTCATTGTTTCGTTTTTTGGTTTTTTTTCATTGATTCCTGTCCCCTAGTGCAGTACCTGGACCCCATGCCTTTTTTTAGGGCCAATTACTTGCATTTAAGACCTCTTAAAGGGGACCATCTGTTCTGAAAGTTCTACCCCATTGACTTGCATCGAGTTCGAATTCGAACTTTTCGGACGTTCGAATGTTCGAATACGAACCAAACTCGGGCCTGTTCAGCCCATCACTAATAGGGAGGATAAAAATGTAAGAGATCAGTAAGGAACTAGTGAACCTCTGTGAACAAAGAAATACCCTATCTACAAAGCCTGATAACAAAAGAGATACTAGAGACAACATCATAGAGCCAACTTTGATCTTTTATAACCAGAACGCATTCAAAATACTGGATCAGTGAACAACAACAAAAGAGGATACCCACTACCCCCACTCCCCCATAATATAACCATAGCAAAATATAATTACAATTAACACTCTTAACCAATATCCTCAAACAGATATTAATAACATAGATATACAGATCTCTACTATAGCGCTACATACTACATACACTGAAGATATTGGAAGAGGCATATTGTATAGAGTACAACATGCCTCCTACTCCGATATCTTCAGTACACAAAATGCCTACCAATTTTGAACTTGGACATACAGTATATCATCATACCCAAACATGCATAGATCAACTAGATACTGGTATCACCCCTACAGCTCCTGAGTAGTGATGGGCCGAACACCCCCGTGTTCGGTTCATATTCAAACACTCGAACGGCCGCTTATGAATATTGATATTGATCACCATGTATTGCTGCCAATTCTTGATTCTAGCAACATATCTATTAACCAGTTGACATCCGCGGTGTTAAACCCCCTTCCCATCCAGGCCATTTTTCAGTATTCAGCGCTGCGGTACTTTGACTGACATTTATTCCGTCATGCAGCGCTGTACTGAAATGAATTTTATACCCTTTTTTGGGGACAGATAGAGCTTTCTTTTGGTGGTATTTATTCACCACTGGGGGTTTTATTTTTTTACTATATTAAGGAAAAATTACCGAAATTTAAAAAA
The DNA here is from genome assembly GCF_000935625.1 of Nanorana parkeri. NCBI lineage: Eukaryota > Metazoa > Chordata > Amphibia > Anura > Dicroglossidae > Nanorana > Nanorana parkeri. The sequence continues at coordinate 340,471 of NW_017307711.1, forward strand.
AAAAAACAGTTTCCCCTATATTAAATGATAAAACATTTATTATTACCCAATTTTTTGGTAAAATATAAAAGATGGGGTCACGTCGGGTAAAAAGACACTAAACATGTCAAGCCTTAAAATTGCGTGCGCGCGCGAAACCTCAAAAAACGATAATACCCAAAATTGGCCATAGGCGACGCTTTAAAAGCTGTTACCGCTCATCAGTTTAGTGTTATCAGTGATTGATGGCCCTAAAATGATTGCTCTCACTGCGACGTTCGCGGCGATATGTAACATGTGTAGCGCAATTGTAATTTTTGCGCGCTGGGGCACCGGACGCGTATTTACGTTTATAGGCGCGTAAACGTGGGGGTGGGGGAGTTAAACATTTTGGGGGGGTTTTTTCCCCTTTTTTTATATGTGACTTTTATTTTATTTTACTTTTTTATGTGTTACTTTTATTTTTTTTTATTTATATTTATTTTTTTGCACTTATTGTTATTGCTATTATATAGGGGGATAACAACCCCCTATATAATAGCAAAGGCACACTGACAGGTCCTCTTTATGGAGATATTAGGGGTCTCTAGGAACCCTAATATCACCTGTGGACCCCAAAAGAAGCTGATGAAGCAGAGATCTGTGTGCAACGGTCGGGTCTTTTCTGCCCGTGCGTGCCCGCAAGGGGGCGCGCGCGAGCAGAAAAAAATTGCCGTCTGGAGACGGCAACCCGCAGATGTAGCAGTGCCGTCCGTCCGTTTTTTTACTACGGGCGGACGGCAAGAGGTTAAACAACCAATAATGCAATCTTTCCCTAATGACTCTATACAGTCTGACAAATCTACATGTCCTAATGTCGCAATATCAATTGTCTACTACTAGCCATAAATCTGTTTACCCTCAACCTTTGTTATTATGAGTGCAATTTTACCAGCTTTAGGTTTTAAGAATGATAATATTGGAAACAGTATGAGCGCTATTGATTCACCAGGGTCAGTAGTGTGTTTATTAGAATTGCCTCTGAAAATATCATGGATAGAATGGCTTCCAAAATATAAAAGTCCCTAAAAATCACTCAATTTAGAAGCTGGAGGAAAAAGAAGAAAAAGGGGGAGGATTAGCAGAGGAATTAGAAATAAAGTGACGATCAATCATTGCCATGAAAAAATCTTTTCAAACCTTAGGATTGTTCTTATTCAGCAGCTAGCAGGACCAAATAACCATGTAATCCTCCTCTTGGGGTCATTCACCAGATATCAACTGTATGGGGAATATACTAACAGCTTAATACACAAGATGTCTGGACTACACCAGCAGAGGGCACTTTGTAGCCTATTCTGTGTATGCAAATACAAAATAGTTCTCAGAACTATAGTTGTGCAATAGTGTTATTTAATATGACACCAGTACCCCCTTGTTGATTTATTACTGTTAGCTCAATCTTAGATACATAATATACTGTAATTCCATCTTTTTATATAGCTTTTTATATATTTTATGATGCAAATATTTCATATCATTCTTATGATGACAGTTTGATGCTTATATAGGTCTTGTTTGGTGAATTGTGCTGGTGGGGTTAATCCCCATGTGTATATTTTCACCTGATGAAGAGGGGGCACTGCCTCAAATGCATTGTGATATTTATTAAACTTCTTATATACTCACCTTGGTATTCTTCTACTGGAGAGTTCCTACTACTTGTAGTGTGCTGTGATCTGGATGTCCTGAGCCTGTAGTACTACCATGGCCTCAGCATGAGCACCCTACCGCATTAAGCACTTCTGGCTGTGATGCACAATAAAGTGTAATTGAGCAACTCTAGAAGGTGAGCACCCTCCATTTGGATGATATCATTATACCACAAATTATTGCGTGATATTTTAAAATATGTCTCCTTCACCTTTCCTTTAGAACCACATTTGTTGGCAGATGGTCACTTGTCCCTCTTCCTCCTCTATGGCCAGCTCTTAAAAATAAAATAGTGCACATAAAAAATATATAATTTTAATTAAAAAAAAGAAAGAATCATAAATAATGGACCATAATAAAAGGGCAATACAAGCCATCTAGTGAATAGCCAGAACAATTTAATTGGATAGAGAATAACCATATTTTTACAAACCCCATTAAAAGAATTACACCAATGTGTCCAATACAAGAAAAGTGGCAAAGGGGATGGAGACACATGATGACATTGTTTGATGCTGACGTAAATGTGCATAATTATGTCATTAGATGATGCAAAAGGGGTGACGTGGAGAGGTGGATAATCATAATTTCTAGAAGGCTAGTATCCTCACAGTACAGTGGCTATAACTATTTGTGTTGGTCCACACGATGAGCACAAAACACTGAACACAATTAACTCCCAAAGATGCTGTAAAATGCGGCAAAACATGCAGAGGTATGGGAAATTGGAACTTTTCTTAGGAAGAGGTGTTGAGAAAGGAGAAATATGTGAGTAAAAGAGAATAGAAATAAAACAAAGGAAGAAAAAAAATTATTAAAGAGGGACAGAAAAGACAGGAATATCTACAGAAGTGTAATTAACAGACATGTGTGCCGGCAAAAAAATTGGTTCGTTTAATTTAGGATTTTTCGTTATTTTGTTTTTCAGGATTAAGGTCCAAAAGTCAATTCCTTTAGTTATTCGGATAAGTCCGAATCCGAAATTTTCATTAATTTCGGATGCAAGATTTTAATTTGCAGAAAAGTGATATTAGAAAAAAAAATTAATTTTTCTTTTCAACTCTTGACAGTCCACAAAAACAATAAAGAAAAGTATTGGGTGCCGGACTCGGATTCAAACCCTTTGGGTCTGGTAGGAATTTTAGGGGGACCCCAATGCCAAAAAAAAATCCCTTACCAGACCCTTGATCCGAGCATCAGCCTGGCAGAGCAGGAAAGTGGGGGGGGGGGGGGGAAGCATGCACCCTCCCCTCCTGCACCATACCAGGTCACATGTTCTTGACAGGAGGGTGCGTTGCAAGGTGGACCCCCTGGAAAAGCACCTTGTCCCCATGTCAATGAGGGCAAGGGCCTCTTCTCCACAACCTTGGCCTAGTGTTTGTGGTGGGACTGCGGGCAGGGGGGCTTATCTGAATCTGGGTGCCTCTTTTCATAAAGGAGGCACCTAGATGCCGCCCCCCTAGTGAATGAGTAAGGGCTAGTTGTCACCCCTACCCATTTACCAAATAATCAAATTGTACATAAACACACCACACTATAAAATAGTCCTTTATTTGAAAAAAAAAACAACAACAACAAAAGGTTTTTTTATGAAAGGGGACACCCAGATTCAGATAAGCCCCCCTGCCTGCAGACCCTCACAGACCCCCTGCCCCCCCTGTCCATGTGATAAGGACAGTCCTTGTCCTTATCAACATGGGGACAAGGTGCTTTTCTAGGGGTTCCTCCTGGCAAAGCACCCTATCCATATTGAGGGCATGTGGCCTGGTAGGGTGCAGGAGGGGTAGCGCAGGATCATCCCTCCCTTTCCGGCTCTGCCAGGCTGATGCTCCGATCAAGGGTCTGCTATGGGATTTTACGGGGGACCCCATGCTTTAAAAAAAAAAAATTATGTTGGGGTCCCACCCTTAAATTCCTACCAGAACTAAAGGGTCTGGTATGAATTTGGGAGGGGACTCCACATTGTTTTTTTCCTACTTTAATGTTTCACAACATAAATTCATCCCGAATGACATTCAGAAAAAAAAATTGGATGCATCCAAAATTTTCATTATCAAACGTTTGGATACGTTATCTTTTCATTTGGAAATTCGGATGCATCCGAATGTCCGAAAATTCAGAGCGCAACGAATCGCACATGTCTAGTCATTAAATAAGAGGGCAATATGAACATATTTAGCAATGAGAGAAGGGTGAGAAAACCTTATTTTAGATAGAAGAAAGAAGGTATTGACTGAGGCATAGATGCAATTATTGTACCTCCTAAACAAGCATGGGGGTGTAAGAAAGAAAAAAGAACAATGACTCCAGCGAACAAAACTTCTAAAGAAACAAGCTCCCAACCTGGTTGCAGCCTCCCGGAGCTGTTTCGATCTCAACCGCCTGAGTGCCACGCGGAGAGAGCGATGCCATTTTTCCCTGACGGGTACTCACCTAACAGCAGCCTGAGCAGAGATTCACTGACTGACACATGCCCAACGCACCAGGATCTGGTAGCCTTGATGGGTCAGATGCCTCGTATGACAGACCTCAATTCAATGCAATGGACATTAAATCTACACTCTCAACGGCTATCTCGGAACTGAAATCTGACCTTCACCAACTGAATGATCGTATCCATTTGGTCAAATAATTGACTTTCTGCCATTCCTCAGCCCTGAAACGTAACTACCTGATGTCTATCTCACACAATACTCGTATGCCAGAGATGCTCCGCCATCTGGAGGATCTGGACAACCGAGGGCGACACCATAACCTGAGAGTGAGAGGCATCCCAGAAACTATCGAACCAGACCAGCTGGAGTCCACTCTGCTGCACATCTTCAATGAGCGTCTTGATAGACTGCCGGAATCGCTGGTCAACATGGAACGCTTTAATCGTGCCCTGCGTTCTTAAGGCCGTGATACCGACCCCCCACGAAATCCTCCACAGAGCCACTGATTGACTGCACATTGCATGTGACTGAGCCACTGATTGACCGCATTACTTTGCAGAATAGGAGAGTGCTCAGACCACTATTGCAATCCTGCACTCCCGGGGCATCAGCTACAGATGGCAGTTCCCTTTTGGCCTAGCCGCCACTCATTCGGGCGCACTTTCATCCTCGCTGTCCCGGCTGACCTGCAGCGATTCTGTGACCAGCTCCATATTCCACAGATGGATCTCCCAGAGTGGTACGCAGAGTTTCGTCTTCAAGACAAGCGACCCCAGCCTTCCTCTCTGAGTACAACGGATCGCAGGATATCGCATGCTCTGGATCCTAATGGAGCGAAGTCACCCCAGATGTAGCTCAAATACAAGAATGATGAGCCAGCTACGACCGACCATCTTTTCACTGGTTAGCATTCTGGACACTAGACATGTGCGTTTAATTTCGCTCCGAAACGAAATTCGGACGAAATTTCGGAGATTCGGATGTATCTGAATTCCAAAATACTGCTAAAACGAATGCAAACAAATCAAAATTCCCGATTTCACGAAATTCGTTAGCGGTAGTCCGGTCGAAATTTCGTTTTTTGGACAAAATTTAGTTGCCGCAAAATGACATAAGAAAAAAAAATGTAACGTGGGGTCCCCTCCTAACAGTCCTACCAGACCCTTGATCCGAGCACTGGCCCGGCAGGGAAGGAAAGTGGGGGGACGATCGAGCGCCGCCCCCTCCTTGCGCCTTACCAGGTCATGTGCCCTCGGCATTGGCAAGGGCCTCTTCCTCACAACCCTGACCCGGTGGTTGTGGGGGTCTGCGGGCAAGGGAGCTTATTTGCATCAGGGTACCCCTTTAAATAAGAGGGCACCCAGATGCCGCCCCCAGGAGTTTCCGAATGCTATTCAGGTCTGTAACCGAGGTGTCATACGAAAAGCATTATCACACCTCGGCTCACAGACGTGAATGGCATTCGGAAACTCACCCACATACAAAACCCCAATTCTTCTGGAAGGGTTACCCACTTGATATCAGAAGCCTACTCCCTGTTGTCCGACTCTTCCTCGCAGCCTCCCCCTTCCTCCAAGGCTTGGGAAGAGTCTATCCTCACAAGACTGGGAGAAGATGGATAGCCTGCTGATGAAGAGCTCATCCAATGTCCAAATTCAAGAGACCAACTGTAAGCTTCGCTCTAGGTGGTATAAAACCTAGGGATGCACAGATACTTTTCGAGTACCAGTGCAGATACTTGGCATTTTCATGAGAACTACCAGGGTTGCAGTGGTTGCAGCTGGGACCTGGCTCTGGCACCCCACCACTGTCCTGAAATCATTAGTCGATATTGTTTTAGAAATACTGTCACATGACAATAAACAAAAATGTATCAGTACTCGTACTTGTAAGTACTCGGCAAGTACCAGTACTCGTACTCGCAAAACTGGTATCTGTGCATCCCTTTATTTATATTTATAAAAACAAAATCGTACATTAAAACAGAGATGTACAAATCCCAGGAGCTCCGTGTGCTCCTTACAAATGACAGCTGCCACCTAATTTTTGCATTTTTCTCTAGTCTAGTCTTGGAGCTCAAAAGTATCGGTACATGTACTCGTACTTGTACAGAGTACTGTACTTGGTATCTGTGCAACCCTAATAAAACCCCTGCCATACTCCACCGTATCTTCCTGGAGATATCCGACACTTGCTGGTGCTGCTCCCAGGAAGTGGGCACACTACTCCATATCTGGTGGTCTTGCCCTCTCATATCCTCCTTTTGGTCAGAGGTCCTTGCTCTCGTAAAGGACATTACCGGAGCTTCGATAGAATTTTCAGCGGCTTCCCTGCTACTATTCCACTTTGATAATTCTTGCCACATCTCCAAGAAATCCTTAGCTATACACCTCCTGAATGCAGCCAAAACAGTGATACCTAGACACTGGAAAACAATATACCCTCCGACCATCAAAGAATGGCTGACTAGGGTTGATACGGTAGCGAACACGGAAGAGCTAATATCCGGAGACAGAGGGGCCATGCCCAAATTTCTGAAAACTTGGACGGCGTGGCACCTGTTCAAGGACACAGACACTTATGCCGCCCTAACTTGGTGATATATCTCTCATGCACTTTTAGAACCCCGCATGCAATATGTTGCACCGAGGTATAGTCATCTTTTACATCGCGAGGAGCGGACAGAAGTCGCTCCTCCTCCACATCCCCACGCCTTGACGTCTTTTATCCTCTCCCTTCCCCTTACCTTCCACCCTCTTGACCCCCTCTGGGGGTGTATTCCAAGGATGCTTCTTAGTGTAGAGTAGGAAAAGAAGGTAAAGTAGGCATAGTAATGCCTACTTTTCCTTCTTTTCCTACTCTACACTAAGAAGCATCCTTGGAATACACCTTGGTAATCTTACGCAGTAAAAAGCCTTCTAATATACAACAGAAACTTTTATATTTGTAATCACAAAAAGAAAAAGATGGGGTTTTGAAGGTACCAAATGACAATTCCAAGGCAATTAGAGGTAAAAAAAGTATATTTATTAAATAGTAATTAAAATATTCAATTCATATAAAAAAATGCATTGATGAAAACCAGCCAATCAGATATCTCCTAAGAGACTCACTCCACTAATAAATAACAAGGTCAAAGATGCATGATTGAATGATAAATATATAACATAATTCAGAGTATAGCCATGATTAATTCTTAAATTATTCGGAGTGGAGGAGTCATATGGTTTCTCAACGTTTAATGCTAAATAGCGCTTCCTCAGGACATGAAAGATATCGATTAAGCAGGTTGACACGTGTGCATCCAAGCGGACAAATCTAGGCAGAACCCCAAAATTCAAGCGGAGAGAGGAATGAGGGCCACTGCCCCAACAGCAGGCAGTAGGAGGTGGAAGTCAACAAGTCAGGAAAAAGAGCCCACAACTGCTCAATTCACTAGCGAAAGACCAAAAAGGAGTTCCAATGCTTCTCACCTTCCTGGTGCCCCCGGCATCCAGCACAGCCGCCCCGAAGCCGCACTGTTCAGGGGAACAGTGCGGCTTCGGGGCGGCTGTGCTGGATACTTGAACAGTCTGTTCAGCCTCATATCTCCTTCTCCTTACTCGGTGCAGGCACAGCCAAGAACAGCCCCTCACCGATCAAACAGCCCCAGAGCTGGCAGAAGACCGGCACCTGATCGTTCAGCCCAGTGCAAACGCAGCCTGGTAACATCGTTGCCCTGGCGAGATGAAAATGCAGCCTGGTGACATCTGTACCCTGCCCTGGTGAGACACAAATGCAGACTGGTGGCATCTGTATAGAAAAACAAAAAACAACGGGGCACCTTTCCTGGTGCTGGGAAAACCTTTTTATTCAATACAAGAGTAAACAAAAATATATTCACAAAACAGGCAGTATATAAAAGCATCAAAATGGACTGACAGTCCTTGATTGAATAGCTGCTGTGGATGTGACAGATGGAGAGCTTTTGTTCTCCTCACAGAGTTCCACTGCTAATGCTTAGCACGCTTTCAGGGGCACACCCCCTTCCTCAGAAGCTCTGTAGCTCTGGGGAAGGAGGTGTGTCTCCGAAAGCACACTAAGCATTAGCAGTGGAACTGTGAGGAGAACAGAGTCTCCTGAGTGTCTGCTTGATCTCTCCATCTATTACATCCACAGCAGCTATTCAAAGACTGTCAGTCCATTTTGATGCTTTTATATACTGCATATTTTGTGAGTATATTTTTGTTTACTATTTTATTGAATAAAAAGGTTTCACTTGCACAAGGAAAGGCGCCCAGTTGTTTTTTGTTTTTCTATATAGCCTTCTGGACTTCGTGACTGGAACGGGGCAGCCTTTACTGGATGCACAGTGAAGGGTTCTGGCTTATGGATGGTCTTCCTGGTGCTGATCGGTGTATTACCATTTTTGGTGACATCTGTACCCTGCCCTGGTGAGACGCAAATGCAGCCTGGTGACCAGGGCAGCCTTCAGAAATTTTGGGGCCCCTTACGCAACTTTAGGCCTGGGCCCCCCCCCCCCAGGCTTTTTTTACCCGGCTGTCCCCTCGGGTCCGCCCCCCGGTCGCC